>NC_091146.1:38719395-38904395 GCF_041381155.1 Argopecten irradians | reverse complement strand
CCGGAGCATAACTCTAAAACCAGTAGAAATATTTCCACGAAACTTCATACACACATTGGTCTTATGGTCTAGTAGTGCCTTTTGCTATTTTTAGGTTTTCATTTTTTGCATTTTTTCCGTAACCATGGAAACATTGCTGAAAATATCATATTTTTGTGTAAGAATTGTTTCCGGAGCACAACTCTAAAACCAGCAGAGATATTTCCATGAAACTTCATAGACACATTCTTTTTATGGTCTAGTAGTACCTTTTGCTATTTTTAGGTTTTCATTTTTTGCACTTTTTCTGTTACCATGGAAACATTGCTGAAAATATCATGGTAAATGGTAAATGTTACTTTGCAAAACTCCACCCATCTTTGTGTATATAGTCTAATATAAATGTCAAGGCTGTATACCTGATTCAACAATTGCATAACGCTCTACTTGAATTATACGTACTCCATCTTTCTTTAGCTCAACTTCATTTTTCCTGGGTTTTTTTCATACACATAAGTCTCCACAATCAAACTTACTTCAGCTTTGATATCTCCATTGGCGGGGGATCTGAATGACTATGTCCTTGTATATATGTTATCTTGAGATTACGTGATGGGACATCATATTAAATCAGTTATTTTTAAAAGGAAAATACAGTGTTGTTGTTTTTCTAAAGTAGAGGAGAAAGAAGAGAGAAAGCGAAAAGGTTTGTATAGTGGATAGATAAGAGGGTAGAGAAAGGAGAGAGAGTTATGGTAAGAAAGATCTCAGAAGATACAGCTAATGTTACATGTATGTGAATTTTTAATTATGATTTACTGGTTAAAATTCCTTTTTGAAATTATTGAACCAGGGTTACATATTGATAAAACTATTCCATTTATTCCAATCATTGTCTAATTTGTAAATATGCAGTATATTTTTCTGTGAAGTATGCTTCCTTTATAAGTTTAGTTAAGGCACATACTGATAAATTCTCTTGATAACATCTTGTGCTATATATGTATTGTTTTGATACTAAAATAATCATATTGTCTACCCTATTATGTAGTATTGGTTGATTAAATAATCAAAAAATGAATGTTTCTTTGTTAAAGGTGAATGGGATGAGTAATTTATCTAATAGGGATTCAAAGTTAATGAAAAAATTCTGCACCTCTATACATTCCCATAACATATGTACTATTGTCTCTATTTCCGTTTTACAACGATAACAATTAGCACTTTCAGCAAGCCCAATTTTAGACAAGAAAGAATTTGATGTTAAGATATGTTGGTTGACTCTATATTGTAACCAATGTAGTTTGGAGTATTTAGTTGCACCAAAAGGATTGTTATATATTTGTCTCCAAACATCATCAATCAAACTTACTTCAGCTTTGATATCTCCATTGGCGGGGGATCTGAATGACTATGTCCTTGTTTAAAAATTCAATATTTAATGTTTCTTTCACATTGTAACAATTGCAGATCAAAAGCATTGAAAACAAATGTTGAGCTAGTTGTATGTTATGGCTGACAGCCCATAAAAGATGGTTTTTGATTGGCTGACAGCCCATGAAAGATGGGTTTTGATTGGCTGACTGTGTTGTCATTGCAGTTTCATGATTGTTGAATGTTTTGTATTTCAGTTACTTAGACGATGTAGACAGGATTGCGGCCCCAAACTATCTGCCCAATAATCAGGATATTCTGCGTGTGAGAGTTCCGACCACGGGTATAATTGAGTACCCTTTTGATCTGGACAGTATAATATTTAGGTAGGTACATTCTTACTACATTACAGAGCTTTTCATTTCATCAGAAAATCTGGGATAATTATAGGTACACATGTATTTGGCTGCAGGACATCTGAATTTTGAGTTGCCATAAGATACCACCAACATTAGGCTCTGACGTAAGCAAACAAGCGAGTTTTAGGATTTTTCTTTTGCAATAAAAATCTGAAAACAAGAAAAGAGATAGCATTGCTGCAACACATGAAAATGGTTCATTGAAATGATGTTCAGAAAAGATGAAATGACCCCCACTATTTCAAAAGTCTTTCCCAGTCATATAGGGAACCTCATTTATTGAACACCAATTCTCTTAACATTTTGATAAGCGCCATAGGAAAAGCATGAATTCAGAACTTTCCTTGGAGAAATCAGTGTTCATTCAATTGATTAGAGGTCATGTTGTTTGTAATGACAAATACAATATTATATCTGAACTGGCAATTATCATTGTGGAGGAGGCCCTACAATTCTAGTACATATAATCTTCTGACATGTGACCATCCTGTTCCTTATGTATATACATGTGATCTTTCTAGAATGGTGGATGTGGGTGGACAGAGATCAGAACGGCGCAAGTGGATCCATTGTTTTGAAAATGTAACGTCCATCATGTTTCTTGTAGCCTTAAGTGAATATGATCAGGTTCTTGTGGAATCTGATAATGAGGTAAGCTATCCAGCAGTCCTGTAACAGTCCTGTAAAATGTAACTATACCCTGTGGTAGGTTATTATACCCTGTGGTAGGTTAATATACCCCCTGGTAGGTTATCAACCCTGTGGTAGGTTAATATACCCCCTGGTAGGTTATCATACCCTGTGGTAGGTAATTATACCCTGTGGTAGGTTATTATACCCCGTGGTAGAGTTATTATACCCTGTGGTAGGTTATTATACCCGGTGGTAGGTTATTATACCCCGTGTTAGGTTATTAGCTCACACTGGCCCGAAGGGCCGGTGAGCTTATGTCATGGCGCGGCGTCCGTCGTCCGTCCGTCCGTCCGTCCGTCCGTCCGTCCGTCCGTCCGTCCGTCCGTCCGTCCGTCCGTCGTCCGTCCGTCAACATTTCCTTTAAATCGCTACTAGTCATAGAGTTTCTGGATGGATTGTAACCAAATTTGGCCAGAAACATTCTTGGGGGAAGGGGAACAGAACTTGTATAAATTTTGGCTCTGACCCCCAGGGGGCAGGAGGGGCGGGGCCCAATAGGGGTAATAGAGGTAAATCCTATAAATCGCTACTTGTCCTAGAGTTCTGCATGGATTGTTACCAAATTTGGCCAGAAACATCCTTGGGGGAAGGGGAACAGAACTTGTATAAATTTTGGCTCTGACCCCCAGGGGGCAGGAGGGGCGGGGCCCAATAGGGGTAATAGAGGTAAATCCTATAAATCATTACTTGTCCTAGAGTTCTGCATGGATTGTAACCAAATTTGGCCAGAAACATCCTTGGGGGAAGGGGAACAGAACTTGTATAAATTTTGGCTCTGACCCCTCGGGGGCAGGAGGGGCGGGGCCCAATAGGGGTAATAGAGGTAAATCCTATAAATCGCTACTTGTCCTAGAGTTCTGCAAGGATTGTTACCAAATTTGGCCAGAAACATCCTTGGGGGAAGAGGAACAGAACTTGTATAAATTTTGGCTCTGACCCCCTGGGGGCAGGAGGGGCAGGGCCCAATAGGGGTAATAGAGGTAAATCGTATAAATTGCTACTTGTGCTAGAGTTCTGCATGGATTGTAACCAAATTTGGCCACAAACATCCTTGGGGGAAGGGGAACAGAACTTGTATAAATTTTGGCTCTGACCCCCCGGGGGCAGGAGGGGCGGGGCCCAATTGGGGAAATAGAGGTAAATCCTATAAATTGCTACTTGTCCTAGAGTTCTGCATGGATTGTAACCAAATTTGGCCAGAAACATCCTTGGGGGAAGGGGAACAGAACTTGTATAAATTTTGGCATTGACCCCCCCCCCCCCCCCCCCCCCCCCCGGGGCAGGAAGGGCGGGGCCCAATAGGGGAAATAGAGGTAAATCCTAAAAAATTCTACTTGTCTTAGAGTTCTGCATGGATTGTAACCAAATTTGGCCAGAAATATCCTTGGGGTTAACAGAATTCGTATAAATTTTGGCTTTGACCTCCCTGGAGGAGAAAGAGTGGGGCCCAATAGGGGAATTAGAGGTAAATATCCAAATTTCTTCAGAAAAGAAACAATGAACTTATATTCAGAACATCACTTGGCATTACAAACCAGGTGAGCGATACAGGCCCTCTGGGCCTCTTGTTATACCCTGTGGTAGGTTTATTATACCCTGTGGTAGGTTATTATACCCGGTGGTAGGTTATTATACCCTGTGGTAGGTTATTATACCCGGTGGTAGGTTATTATACCCCCTGGTAGGTTATCATACCCTGTGGTAGGTAATTATACCCTGTGGTAGGTAATTATACCCTGTGGTAGGTTATTATACCCCCTGGTAGGTTATCATACCCTGTGGTAGGTAATTATACCCTGTGGTAGGTTATTATACCCCGTGGTAGGTTATTATACCCTGTGGTAGGTTATTATACCCTGTGGTAGGTTATTATACCCGGTGGTAGGTTATTATACCCTGTGGTAGGTTATTATACCCGGTGGTAGGTTATTATACCCTGTGGTAGGTTATTATACCCGGTGGTAGGTTATTATACCCTGTGGTAGGTTGTCATACCCTGTGGTAGGTAATTATACCCCCGTGGTAGGTTATTATACCATGTGGAAGGTTATATACCCTGTGGTAGGTTATTATACCCTGTGGTAGGTTATTATACCCTGTGGTAGGTTATTATACCCTGTGGTAGGTTATTATACCCTGTGGTAGGTTATTATACCCTGTGGTAGGTTATTATACCCTGTGGTAGGTTATTATACCCTGTGGTAGGTTATTATACCCTGTGGTAGGTTATTATACCCTGTGGTAGGTTATTATACCCTGTGGTAGGTTATTATACCCCTTGTTAGGTTATTATACCCTGTGGTAGGTTATTATACCCTGTGATAGCTTATTATACCCAGTGGTAGGTTATTATACCCTGTGGTAGGTTATTATACCACGTTGTAGGTTATTATACCATGTGGTAGGTTATTATACCCTGTGATAGGTTATTATACCCTGTGATAGGTTATTATACCCTGTGATAGGTTATTATACCATGTGGTAGGTTATTATACCCTGTGGTAGGTTATTATACCCTGTGATAGGTTATTATACCCCGTGGTAGGTTATTATCCCCTGTGGTAGGTTATTATACCCCGTGGTAGGTTATTATACCCTGTGGTAGGTTATTATACCCCGTGGTAGGTTATTATACCCTGTGATAGGTTATTATACCCTGTGGTAGGTTATTATACCCTGTGGTAGGTTATTATACCCTGTGGTAGGTTATCATACCCCGTGGTAGGTTATTATACCCTGTGGTAGGTTATTATACCCTGTGGTAGGTTTATTATACCCTGTGGTAGGTTATCATACCCCGTGGTAGGTTATTATACCCTGTGGTAGGTTATCATACCCTGTGGTGGGTTATCATACCCCGTGGTAGGTTATTATACCCTGTGGTAGGTTATTATACCATGTGGTAGTTTATTATACCCTGTGGTAGTTTATTATACCCTGTGGTAGGTTATTATACCCTGTGGTAGGTTATTATACCCTGTGGTAGGTTATTATACCCTGTGGTAGGTTATTATACCCTGTGGTAGGTCATTATACCCTGTGGTAGGTTATTATACCCCGTGGTAGGTTATTATACCCCTTGGTAGGTTATCATACCCCGTGGTAGGTTATTATACCCTGTGATAGGTTATTATACCCTGTGATAGGTTATTATACCCCGTGGTAGGTTATTATACCCCGTGGTAGGTTATATTATACCCTGTGGTAGGGTATTATTATACCCCGTGGTAGGTTATACCCCGTGGTAGGTTATTATACCATGTGGTAGGTTATTATACCATGTGGTAGGTTATTATACCATGTGGTAGGTTATTATACCCCGTGGTAGGTAATTATTCCCTGTGGTAGGTTATTATACCATGTGGTAGGTTATTATACCCTGTGATAGGTTATTATACCCCGTGGTAGGGTATTATACCCCGTGGTAGGTTATACCCCGTGGTAGGTTATTATACCATGTGGTAGGTTATTATACCATGTGGTAGGTTATTATACCCCGTGGTAGGTTATTATACCCCGTGGTAGGTTATTATACCCTGTGGTAGGTTATTATACCCTGTGGTGGGTAATTATACTCTGTGGTAGGTTATTATACCATGTGGTAGGTTATTATACCCTGTGGTAGGTTATTAGATCATCTGACCGATGGTCAGGATGACCTATTGTCATTGTGTTTCGTCTTTCGTCGTGCGCCGTGCGCCGTCCGCCGTCCGTCGTGCGTAAAACTACTTATACAAAAGCCTACTCCTCCTAAACCCTTGAGTGAATTACATCCATATTTGGTATGAAACATCCTTGGGGAAGGACAATCATATTTTATATAAATGAGATAGGTCCGACCCCTAGGGGCAGAGGGGCGGGGCCCCAAAAGGGCAAATTTTCTTAATTTTCGCTGGCCCACTTCCTGTTTTCAGGTTTTGGTCTCCGATCTCAATCAAAATTGGTCTATAGGGGTTTTAATTGATGCCGAACAACATGCAAACATTTTCGTAAAGATTTTGGTGTTCCAAGATGGCCGCTGGCCCACTTCCTGTATTAAGGTTTCAGTCTCCGATCTCAATGAAAATTGGTATATATAGGTTTTAATTGATGCCGAATAACATGCAAACATTTTCGTAAAGATTTTGGTATTCCAAGATGGCCACTGGCCCACTTCCTGTTTTAAAGTTTCAGTCTCCGATCTCAATGAAAATGGGTATATAGGGGTTTTAATTGATGCCGAATAACATGCAAAAATTTTCGTAAAGATTTTGGTATTCCAAGATGGCTGCTGGCCCACTTCCTGTTTTCAGGTTTCAGTCTCCGATCTCAATGAAAATTGATCTATAGGGGTTTTAATTGATTCAGAAGGGGGAACTTTAGGTGAAGACAATCATATTTTATAAAGGACCGAGCTAAGACCCATTGGGATAGTATGGAGGAGGTCCAAAATGGGAGCTTTGCTGAAATTTGGCTTTAAAATCTGACTCCTCCTTATATTAATCCTTGAATGGGTTACAACCATATATGGATGAAGGGCTACCAAGTTTGTTCAACAAATGACATTTACCTAGTTCAGAAAATTACATATTCAACTAAGGAGTCCCTTGTATTGTTTATATTAATCGTTAACCAATACTTTATACTTTGTTGTTTTGTGCCATAAGTCAAATGACCGTTTAGGCCCATGGGCCTCTTGTTATACCATGTGGTAGGTTATTATATCCTGTGGTGGGTAATTATACCCCGTGGTAGGTTATTATACCCTGTGGTAGGTTATTGTACCCTGTGATAGGTTATTATACCCTGTGGTAGGTTATTATACCCTGTGGTAGGTTATTATACCATGTGGTAGGTTATTATACCCTGTGGTAGGTTATTATACCCTGTGGTAGGTTATTATACCCTGTGGTAGGTAATTATACCCTGTGGTAGGTTATTATACCCTGTGGTAGGTTATTATACCATGTGGTAGGTTATTATACCATGTGGTAGGTTATTATACCCTGTGGTAGGTTATTATACCCTGTGGTAGGTTATTATACCCTGTGGTAGGTTATTATACCCTGTGGTAGGTTATTATACCCTGTGGTAGGTTATTATACCCTGTGGTAGGTTATTATACCCTGTGGTAGGTTATTATACCCTGTGGTAGGTTATTATACCCTGTGGTAGGTTATTATACCCTGTGGTAGGTTATTATACCCTGTGGTAGGTTATTATACCCTGTGGTAGGTTATTATACCATGTGGTAGGTTATTATACCATGTGGTAGGTTATTATACCCTGTGGTAGGTTATTATACCCCGTGGTAGGTTATTATACCCTGTGGTAGGTTATTATACCCTGTGGTAGGTTATTATACCCTGTGGTGTAGGTTATTATACCATGTGGTAGGTTATTATACCCGGTGGTAGGTAATTATTCCCTGTGATAGGTTATTATACCCCATGGTAGGTTATTATACCCCCGTGATAGGTTATTATACCCCGTGGTAGGTTATTATACCCGGTGGTAGGTAATTATTCCCTGTGATAGGTTATTATACTCTGTGGTAGGTTATTATACCCCGTGGTAGGTTATTATACCCCGTGGTAGGTTATTATACCATGTGATAGGTTATTATACCCCATGGTAGGTTATTATACCCCGTGGTAGGTTATTATACCCCGTGGTAGGTTATTATACCCCGTGGTAGGTTATCATACCCTGTGGTAGGTAATTATTCCCTGTGATAGGTTATCATACCCTGTGGTAGGTATTCATACCCTGTGGTAGGTTATTATACCCTGTGGTAGGTTATTATACCCCGTGGTAGGTTATCATACCTTGTGGTAGGTTATTATACCCCGTGGTAGGTTATTATACCCTGTGGTAGGTTATTATACCCTGTGGTAGGTTATTATACCCTGTGGTAGGTTATTATACCCCGTGGTAGGTTATTATACCCCGTGGTAGGTTATTATACCCCGTGGTAGGTTATTATACCCCGTGGTAGGTTATTATACCCTGTGGTAGGTTATTATACCCCGTGGTAGGTTATTATACCCCGTGGTAGGTTATTATCCCCCTTGGTAGGTTATTATACCCTGTGGTAGGTTATCATACCCCGTGGTAGGTTATTATACCCTGTGGTAGGTTATTATACCCGGTGGTAGGTTATTATACCCTGTGATAGGTTATTATACCATGTGGTGGGTTATTATACCACATTGTAGGTTATTATACCCTGTGGTAGGTTATTATACCCTGTGGTGGGTTATCATACCCTGTGGTAGGTTATTATACCACGTGGTAGGTTATTATACCCTGTGGTAGGTTATTATACCCCGTGGTAGGTTATTATACCCTGTGGTAGGTTATTATACCCTGTGGTGGGTTATCATACCCTGTGGTAGGTTATCATACCCTGTGGTGGGTTATCATACCCCGTGGTAGGTTATTATACCACGTTGTAGGTTATCATACCATGTGATAGGTTATTATACCCTGTGGTGGGTAATTATACCCTGTGGTGGGTAATTATTACCCTGTGGTTGGTAAATTATAAGACCCCCTGTGGTAATGTAAATTATAAACCCTGTGGTAGGGTTTTAATAACCATGCTGGTAGGTTATTATACCCTGTGGTAGGTTATCATACCCTGTGGTGGGTTATCATACCCCGTGGTAGGTTATTATACAACGTTGTAGGTTATCATACCATGTGATAGGTTATTATACCCTGTGGTGGGTAATTATACCCTGTGGTGGGTAATTATACCCTGTGGTAGGTAATTATACCCTGTGGTAGGTAATTATTCCCTGTGATAGGTTATCATACCCTGTGATAGGTAATTATACCCTGTGATAGGTTATTATACCATGTGGTAGGTAATTATTCCCTGTGATAGGTTATTATACCCTGTGATAGGTAATTATACCATGTGGTAGGTAATTATTCCCTGTGATAGGTTATTATACTCTGTGGTAGGTTATTACTCCCTGTGATAGGTTATAATACCCTGTGGTCCGTCGTTGTGCGTTGTCCGTAGTCTGCATCAGTTAACATTCCCTTGTGAACAGGATAACTTGAGTAAATATGCACTGCTTTTAATGAAATTTTGTATTTAGACTGACATAAAATGACTGTAACTTACAGAGTTATTGCCCTTTACACTAATAATTATTATTGGATCTTCATTGGGTTACTTGTGTAAATAATCACCAAAATTAGCAAAACATTGCAAAATGACTAACATTACGGGGGGAAAAGGACGAAAAATGTTCTTATTCCATGGTAACTGATGGAGTTATTTCCCCTTGCAGTAATAATTATTATTAGAATTTGTTAACATGAGTAAATATTCACCAATTTTAATGAAATTTTGTAAGCAGACTTAAATACGAGAGATCTTGGGCCAGTTTGAAAATTAGCTTGATTTGATTGTAATTGAGTTATTGCCCTTTGCATAATAATCATTGTTGGAACTTTTCAATTGAAAATTACATCCAGGATTAATTAATAAATTTACTGACATTCTTCATTTCTTGATTACTATATGTTATGTAAATAATTTTACGTTCACAAAATATTGTTTTCTATTTTGTGAATTTTTTGTCAAAAGGAACAAAAGACATGAGTTGGTTACTAAATGACATCACTTATTTGTATCTAATGTCAGGTGACCTTTTAAGCCCATGGGTCTCTTAAAGCTTGTAATCACTCTATTGCGGTAAATATTTCTTATTTAGAATCAAATAGGAACTCAAACGCCAGGATTGGTGTTAACACTGTCCTCATATTCTTTCTAAGCATAGAAAATGAAAAGGACCCAACATTTTTTCTGAACATACATGCTAATTACATAATGGGACCTCATTTTATCTGAAAAGGACCCCATTTATGGAACTTCCTGCACAAACCCTGCTATTTTTAGCTCACCTGGCCTGAAGGGTCGGTGAGCTTATGTCATGGCGCGGCGTCCATCGTCCGTCTGTCCGTCAACATTTCCTTTAAATCGCTACTAGTCATAGAGTTCTGCATGGATTGTAACCAAATTTGGCCACAAACATCCTTGGGGGAGGGGGAACAGAACTTGTATAAATTTTGACTCTGACCCCCCGGGGGCAGGAGGGGCGGGGCCCAATAGGGGAAATAGAGGTAAATCCTTTAAATCGCTACTAGTCATAGAGTTCTGCATGGATTGTAATCAAATTTGGCCACAAACATCCTTTGGGGAAGGGGAACAGAACTTGTATAAATTTTGGCTCTGACCCCCCGGGGGGCAGGAGGGGCGGGGCAAAATAGGGGAAATAGAGGTAAATCCTTTAAATCTGTACTAGTCATAGAGTTCTTTATGGAATATAACCAAATTTGGCCACAAACATCCTTTTTGGAAGGGGAACAGAATTTGTATAAATTTTGGCTCTGACCCCCCGGGGGCAGGAGGGGTGGGGCCCAATAGGGGATATAGAGGTAAATCCTTTAAATCGCTACTAGTCATAGAGTTCTGAATGGTATGTAACCAAATTTGGCCACAAACATCCTTGGGGGAAGGGGAACAGAACTTGTATAAATTTTGTCTCTGATCCCCCGGGGGCAGGTGGGGCGGGGCCCAATAGGGGAAATAGAGGTTCCTTACAGATTGTGTAGGTGACTGTTCCCTAGCCTCACCCCTCTTGTCTATAATACCGTTTAGGATCTTCCTTACAGATTGTGTTGGTGACTGTTCCCTAGCCTCACCCCTCTTGTCTATAATTACCGTTTAGGATCTTCCTTACAGATTGTGTGGGTGACTGTTCCCTAGCCTCACCCCTCTTGTCTATAATACCGTTTAGGATTCTTCCTTACAGATTGTGTTGGTGACTGTTTCCAATCGTAATCTGTATACTATATATATATACTATAAAATTAGTAGGATTCAGGTATAGATTAATCAATGGTTCATCTTCCTCAAATTTCCCAGTTCTTCCTTTTTATGCCACTCCCAATTTTAACTGTGCTCGGTACTGTTTAAAACCTGTTTACGTTAGTATTATAAATGGGCCTATATTTTGCTACTTATTGGGGTTATTCTCTTCTTGCGCCTCTGCAGATAACTCTTCCTTCCTCAGTATCTCTGACTTCAGAAGTCTTCAAATCTCCTGAAGATGTCCAAGTCTTCTACTTCACAACCATATACTCTACGTGATATAATCGTGTAACATTCATGTTATCCGACTGACTGAGACCAAATACAGAAAATTGATCATGTGTTTTGTACATTACCGAAAACATTACATTTTAGACAATATTAATTTCCAATAGATATACATAAGTTAGATTAGATATGTAGTGTTTGTTTCTGTTCTTTCACAATTTAGTTGAAACTCGTTAAAAGCTTACGGGTAGCTTATACAATTACATGTATATTGTCCGTCAACGGCTATCAGTGCGCATATTTATGTATGCATATACAGTGTATATGGTATGCCTAAGTGTATATCTATATTCACACGTTTATACTTTATGTTCTTTTCGTCATAAAAAGACATAAAATCAATTGCGAAAAGACGTCTACAGAAGACGGAAATAAACGAAAACTTTATTATATACAACTGTATGAAATGTACTAGGTATATTTTATGTATTATCAGATATTTAGATCTAAATCTAAATCTCTGGTAGTATAAATATATTTCAGTTGTGAGGATTAACTTTTCGTGGCAAAATTAGAACCGTTTTGTAATCAAGAATGTACAATCGGTGATAATATTGCATATTAATTTTGTCTTCGAGTTTCGCAATAGTCTATTGAAAAAACGCAATTCCGTCTTTTCGTGCAACGAGCAAAACATTTTATATATAAATAACACATATCGTACAGCGACAGTGTACATGTACATTGTGTACACTTGTATAGACAGAGACCTATCTCTGGTATAGGGCCTATACAGTTTTTGTTCAAATATGTTTTTCTTGCATGAAAAGAAGAAAGAACGAAAAGACACAAACAATAATCTTATGATTTTTTTTATTGTTTATTGTGATTCTGTCCAATGCTTATGCGTGGGGCTATTTTATGCGATATATATCTATTGAAGTTCCGTACATCGGTATCATAATCCAGTCCATATTTTACATCATGTCACAACTTAAACTATTTACATAGACAATAGACAATAGACATACGTTAGGGTCCAGCCACTTATTGAAATTTTTATCAGATTAATCAGCAGTATGTTCATTATTGTAAAGACATGCAGAATTCAGAACAACTTTAAAAACGCTTTATCAAATAGGATATTTGGGAAATAAATTAAAGAATCCTTTCGGATAGTTTTGCTTTTATCATATATAGGTTCAGTGTTTTTGTACAAAAATAACGCCAGGGTTATTAAGGTTAGAAGAGTTCCGAAGAGAAATAAATCGTCAGCTGGTACTTCCGGAAAGAGGGTGGATGTCGACAGGCAGATTATCTCAGTAATATAATGTCTAACTAAAGATTCTGTAGGCACCGACAGTTTCAACAACGAAC
Organism: Argopecten irradians; assembly: GCF_041381155.1. Classification (NCBI taxonomy): domain Eukaryota; kingdom Metazoa; phylum Mollusca; class Bivalvia; order Pectinida; family Pectinidae; genus Argopecten; species Argopecten irradians. Next base: position 38,891,453 of record NC_091146.1, on the reverse strand, counting down.
AGACCATGGACTTGATAAAGACTCCGAAGGTAAGGTTTTACTGTATGGCGATCAGTTCAAGAATTTAAATGGCCATTGTCAATTCAATTTCAACAAAATTGCATTTTTGGCAAATAATTAACACCACTGTCTGTCGACTATCCCCATGTGGATTGTCTAGACTTTGCTGTTTAAAATAACAATAAATAAACGGACATTAAATGAGGATAGTGTTTAAGTAGTAAACAACATTGTGTAAATCTCACCTAATGAAATATCACATTTCTTAGCTTTATGGTAGTAAATAATCATAGTGAGAGAATATTGAATGTTGTGAGTTCATGCAGTATTTACCCGTTAATCTATGTGTTTAGTACAGTTTGACATCAATAAAATTATGAAATGTTATACAAAGGTAGAAGACATAGAGAATATTGTAGATAAAACAACATTATAACATATAATCTTGGCTAGAGAGGTAAACGTGTAAGATTTCACCGTTACAAATAGAAGTGATGATGTCTTTATATTATAAAGGATGTTTCAACAATGCATTTTCCTGTGCATCCTCGATACTCCAGGGGTTAGTATCACTGACATTATATCCCCTCTGGACTATCTCATTATAAAACAGGAAGCAACAGAAGACACAGATAATTTGATCCATTGATGTACATCAAAGGAAATATATAAACTTACACTGTGGTTGACTACCGTATTTTTGCTTTGAAGTTGGGTGTCGCTTTCTCTGTAATCTTCAAAGGAAGTCACGGAAGCCAGGCTGTGATTGAAATTATTTTTTCTCCTGAACTGCCTCCAGTTTTACTATGAAATAGTCCAGGGGTGGATATAACAATAGTGATAGTAACCTCTGGAGTATAGAAGATGCTTCCTGTGTAACAGGAATTTAGTGGCCAGACAGGGGTTTGGACCTGCAACCTCCGAACACTTAGCCGGATGCCCTATCGATTGAGCTACATGGTCTCTGATGATCAACCTAGTCCAGTACCACTACATTCCTTCCTCCTTTCTCAATGTCTTCACCCTTAAAGACACACTAGATTGTTATACCATCTGAATGATTTAGAAACTTATTTTGCTGATAAAAATGTTGATTGTCTAAACAAAATCCATGAGTTATGTCGAGAGAACCTTAACATGTATGTTCGACTTTTTCTAATTTTATATGCTGACGACACCGTTTTGATGTCTGAATCAGCTGATGGTTTGCAAGCAATGTTAGATATGTTTCAAGATTATTGTCAAATGTGGAAACTTGTGGTGAACACTACAAAAACTAAAGTGATGATTTTTTCGAAAAGAAAAACAAAAACGGCAAATAACTTTTCCATTTTTGATAATAGATTGGATATCGTAGAAACTTTTTCGTATCTAGGAGTAATTTTCAATTATAATGGAAGTTTTAACATTGCTAAGAAACATTTATGTGATCAAGCTAAAAAGGCACTTTTCGCCTTGTATCGTAAAATAAGGAATCTGCACCTACCTATAGATATACAATTAAAACTATTTGATTCATTGGTTAAGCCAATTTTATTGTACGGGAGTGAAATATGGGGTTTCGAGAACATAAATATGTTGGAAAAAATCCACCTACAATATTGCAAAAGAATTCTTGGTGTGAAGAAAAATTCTACAAATTTCATGATATACGGAGAAACTGGCAGATTCCCTATTTCAATCGATATTAAGTTAAGTTTACTTAGGTTTTGGTTTTCTCTCATCTCCAATGAAAAGAAATTGTCTAGCTCTATGTATAAATTAATGTATGCCCTCCATGTAACAGGGAAAACTGAATTCAAATGGCTTAAGTGCGTTAAAGAAATTCTAGATAATTCTGGTTTAAGTTTTGTTTGGATATATCAAAAAAGCTGTTTACCTGATATTAAGTATCTGAAGTCAACTATTACCCAGAAATTAAGGGATCAGTTCATCCAGTCGTGGTTCCAAGATATTGAAAACTCTTCGAGAGGTTTTTATTATTCTATATTTAAAAACCATTTTGGACTTGAAAATTATTTAATACGATTAAATGAAAAAGACAGAAAAACAATGTGCAAATTCAGAACTTCAAATATTAAATTTCCGGTTGAAACCGGAAGATGGATAGGAGTTCAACGTAACAATAGAATATGTCATTTATGCAATACCGGTATTGGTGATGAATTCCATTATTTGTTTTTATGTTCAGATTATAATGTAAGTCAGCTACGTGGGGATTACATTCCTGCTTACTACACAAGACATCCTAATCACATTAAAATGAAAGGCATGTTCTCCATTTTTCATAAAAAAATGTACGCAAATTTATGCTTATTTGTTCAGAAATTATGCAATTTGTTATAGTATTAATTACAGCTCAAAATTATCTAAAATATATGTATTGTTCTAATGTATTAATATATATACACATATGAATAAGTCAATTATTACTATACTCAATACATGTATATTAATATCTCCTATGTTACCAATTTTAAAGGTGAAACAATTTGTTGGAAAAATGTTATGACACACTGAATTTTGTTTGTAAAAGTTTGAATCTTTATACAAATAATGCATCTAATTTTGCCTGTCATGCTTTAAAATTGAATTGTATATGTATGACCTCTTGTTATACACAATAGTGTATCTGAGTGTAATAAAAGAATTGACTAGATTGTTATACCACCATTGTGGATATATTATTGGGTGCCAAGTTAGAAAAGAGAAGAAAATTTAGCAATCACCTGGGCTCAAACCAAACACTAGCCAGAGGTGCTGTATTGATTGAGAGGGATTGGTCAGAGAAAATGCTAAGGTTTATCAATGATTAAGATAAACCCTTTGAGACACATTGAAAATTGAAGGTTTAACAAAGTTATACATAATCATAATCTCGGAAAATGTGTTTAAAAGAAATAATAAAAATGTAAATATTTGCAGACACTATCATGTTTAGTTATTGCATTATTAGGTTGCGATCGTCTGTAGCCTAGCTTTACATTGGAGCATTTTTATTACTCAACAACACGATTAAAAATGATGTAAAACATCATTACATAGCAATGTATATTTTGTATAATGTAAAGGGTGTTTTAATTATTGAATATATACAAAATAAACAACAAATATGTTAAGGTCAAAATATTGCAATACATATCACAATACAGCTGTTGTGTATCACAATATATCGTGGTACACTTCTACCGTATCGCGGCAGCCCTAATATTTTTTAAATAATTTGAATGTGCAAGAAATGTCTGCAGATAGGAAATGAAACAATGTTTTGTATAATGATTGCTAAATTGTTCACAGGTGACACATTATGTCATATGTCGGTTAACAGATTATTTTTTGGGGTTCTTTCAAACAATATCTCTGTGTTGTTATTGAAATAAATGGCAATCAAATTTATACATGTAAATTTCAGATAACATATTGTACAATACCGATGCATCAGACAGTCTAATCAATATACATTGGCTCAATATAGCCAAACTCTTGTTGACTAACACTTGACACAATGCATTGTATTAATTCATGCGTCTTATTGACTAAAACAATTGCTCATAACAAATTTAAGTCTCACAAAATTGTGCAAGATTTCATTCCAAAACTTTCGGTTTCAGTTTCAGAATAGTCACTTGAGACAAGTTTTATTCATATTTATGAACAAGTCATGGTGTGATTGTTTGTTGTTAGTCAGGTTAGGCAGGTAATTTATATAGTGAATATCATGGGGAGGAATAATTTGGGTTGAATAAGACAGGAAGTCACAGAATATCGGGGGTCGTTAAGACCGGTTTAATTGTATAGATATAGAAAACTTTATTTTTAGTAATCTGGCATCATTCAGCCATAACTATCTCGTTCTACAGGCCTAGCTGTGGCAAAAATTAAAGGTTAGGATTACCAGGACATGAGTATAATGAAAAATATTTGAATGTAAAGATACTGTAAACATACTGATTTTAGCATGAATGCCAAAAAATGTAAATTAGCGTAGATATGAATTAGCACAATTCACTGGTTCAATACCAGGAATACCATTAAAACAGAATTTTGCTCTGTTGATGAATTAGCAATGTGCTTCAAAAACAGCACGAAAACTGCTAAAATAAAACTACTGCTGCTTGACCACATTCAAAAAGATTTGATGGTTTTTAGCTAGCTAGCTAGTTTGCTAGCAAGGTAGAAACTGATTACGCTGGCACTGACATTTGGTTTCATTTACAAGAATTTATTATGGGAACCGGAAATGTTTGCAATTATTATTTATTGAAATATCTATCAAATGAAATAAAATAATGTACCCGTATGAGTGTTTCTGTTGATTTATATATGCCTTTTGATCATTATGAATCGTTTCTAGTTTTTCAATCAAAATTTCATATTGCTATTTTGTCTGAGTATCAATTCCATTTTGGTTTACTGTAGTAATACATGTACAATGTACTATGTTATTGTTTCTTTGATTTCCAAGTAATTTTGGTTACACACATGTTTTAGAGTTGTGTTGTTTTACTTATAGCTGGTCAATATTCATTATACTAACTAGCCTAGAGTTGTCCAAAATTCATTGCTCTACTCAGCTAGAGTTATTTCCCTTTACATTTTCACCTAACTATATGACTTTCTATGACTTCTGTATTATTTTCATTTTATATTCTATATAATCCATGTGAAACCAGCAACATTTTTTTTTTTCAAATTTATGAATATTATGGAGAATTGTTTACAAAGCAAAATTGACATTATCTTTAGATTTTTGATTTGTTATCATATAGGTACTATAGGAAAGGGAAGACAGCATTTAAAAAAAAAAAAAAAAGAGAAAAAACAAATAATGACTCTTTCAAAATAATAAATATTTACGAATATAATGTATTCTAAGTGTGTATCGTGTATATGATAGTAAAATTGCATGGATCAATCATAAAGCAAGCTGTGTTCCAATGATAATGGTATTTTTATTGTATCGGCTTTCTACAGATGTGGTGTGCAGGAACTACTGGTGTATTGTCTAAAATTACTTCCTTGTACAAATCCAGTCATCTGCAGAACTAGGCCAGCTAGGATAGCACATTTTAGAGGAGAGGATATCACATTTCCTTACATTATGTTTGAAATGCAGATATTTATATACATATTTATACTGTATATGGCTTTATTATCTTGCAATGAAACAGGATATTATGAGGAAAGTTTGTGATATTTATTTATAGTCACAGAAGGTTATAAATGTTTCCATAAATGAGTTTCCAGGGAAAGTAGATAATACAGGTATTTTGAAAAAAAAAAATAATGTTACTTGTATATAATTATTTAACTTGTGGTTTTACATTACACAAAGCCTAGGATATCCACATTGAAATTTAATCTTATAACATTTGTTAATGTACAAATATATGGGCTTTCTCTTTTGTTATTTTTCAAATAACACCAACAAATATTGACCAGTTTCAAATAGAAGCTCATGAACATTTATAATATTTATTTTGTTTGAACAAGAGTCTTGACCTGAAGCTGAACCATGCTTTACAAGCTAAAACAAATTAAGAATTATCAATAAAAAGTGATAAATTGCTGATTATCAGAATGACACGTTAATTTAATTACTTCCCTGTAAGATAGAAATGGACATAAATAGAGATAAAAGATCAGGCTGTGACATTTTAAGGGAAATAGATATTACTGAAATGGAAGGCTTTAAAATCGACATCAAAAGTTTGTACATATAAATTGATGTAATGTATTGTTTTCTGACTTACTTGAATCTGAAAGTCCTGATATGTGCTACAAATAAATATATGTATAGAATGGCCATTCAGTTGTAAAATAGGTTATAGATAATTCATGTTTATCAGAAAACATTGTATGAATTAAAAAAATTAAAGGGAGGTTATAAAATAACAAAAGATTTCCCGATCCACTCATCATTCAGGATATACTACTTATCAATGGGACAAAAGTACTTAGGCCTGAGGAAAAGACCTGGTTTATTTTTGCCCATTCATACAAACATTGAGTTATTGTAAACATGATTGGATGATCAACCATCAATTTTAACCAATCAGCATTCACTATTTTGTTGTTCTCTAAGAACTAAGGAAAAATTTTAAGCTCTTTGTACCACAGTCGACAATCAATATTAATTAGAAATGCTCAGAAAGCTTTGCTGTGGACCTGATGACAGTATGGGAAATGTGTGCAGAAGAAAAAGAAGACGAAAAAGAATTGACATAGAACCATTTTGGGTAAATTAAAGCTTAAGTACATTTGTACTTTAATATGCATATGCATGAACACATACCGATATGTGTTTCATAATTATTTCATGCAATTTTCTGTTATTATTATTATTCAAAGGAATTTTTTATTTGACTTAAGAAACCAAGATAAAATAGCACCAAACATGCGTAAATTCTATTTGCTTTAGCAATTAAATATTGAATTTCATGATTCATTTAATGTGTCTCTTTAAAATGAATATTTAATTTGGCCATATGAAGTTTAGATGATTAGAGAATTGAATTGTTTTAAACCATGCAAAGACGTATATTACAATTTATTTAAGGCATCTTAGCTATATTATGTTACACATACAATCACAATAATTATGATATCTGTGCCCAATTGTTTTAATTTATGAATGGAGAAGTGATTTGAAGTGTGTTCATTACACATGTATTCCATACCAGATTATTACTGACTGGAATTTGGTAAAATGTTTGTAGTGTTATGGTATTGACAGAAGCGTAGAAAGGGGAGACAACCATGCCATGAATATTTGGTTCACTGTAGTAGTGTAGGGAACAGACTGCCATCTGTGTCAAGCATTGGCATTCGTCATTTAATATTGATGATAATGTTAATGTGGCTATGTGTAGCTTTGGGAATCAGGAGAAACAGCTCATCAACAGAATCATCAACAGAATCATCAACATGATATTTTGCAGTAAGGTTTCTGTTCTTTCTCTAAATTTCGGTTAACTGCAGTCCTTGTAATATGGTGGTCAAGTGGTTAGGGGGTCCAGGCATTATGCCATTATCCCTCCACCTCTGGGTAATGCGAGTGATTTGCCAGGCACAATGCACTTGGCTACTATCCACTACCAAAAGCTTTGTTTATTCTTACAACTAAACAAAACCCAACAACCTCTAATAAAACCAAATCCTCATTAGGGTTATATAATATATGATCAGAATCACATGATTAAATGTATATACATATAATCAGGTGATTCTGAATCTTTTGATTACATAACTAGATATATCTTGAGATATCCGGTCAGTAATAATACTGATATGTGGTCAGTAATAATACAGACATGTGGTCAGTAATAATACTGATATGTGGTCAGTAATAATACAGATATCTGGTCAGTAATATAACACAGATATCTGGTCAGTATTGATACAGATATCTGGTCGGTAATATAACACAGATATCTGGTCAGTAATGATACAGATATCTGGTAAGTAATATAATACAGATATCTGGTCGGTAATATAACACAGATATCTGGTCAGTAATGATACAGATATCTGGTAAGTAATATAATACAGATATCTGATGGTTAATTATAAAGATATCTTATATAGATATCTGGTGAGTTATAATACAGATATCTGATGAGCATCACTACAGATATCTGGTCAGTAATGATACAGATATGTGGTCAGTAATAATACAGATATCTGGTGGGTTACATTGTGGATACCTGGTCATTAATAATACAGATATCTGGTCGGTAATATAACACAGATATCTGGTCAGTAATGATACAGATATATGGTCAGTAATGATACAGATATCTGGTCAGTAATGATACAGATATCTGGTCAGTAATAATACAGATATCTGGTCAGTAATAATACAGATATCTGGTCAGTAATAATACAGATATCTGGTCAGTAATAATACAGATATCTGGTCAGTAATAATATAGATATCTGGTCATTTATATAATACAGATATCTGATGGTTAATTATAAAGATATCTAATATAGATATCTGGTGAGTTATAATACAGATATCTGATAAGCATCACTACAGATATCTGGTCAGTAATGATACAGATATGTGGTCAGTAATAATACAGATATCTGGTGGGTTACATGGTGGATACCTGGTCATTAATAAAAAAGATATCTGCTCAGCAATTATACAGATATCTGGTCAGTAATGATACAGATATCTGGTCAGTAATGATACAGATATCTGGTCAGTAATGATACAGATATCTGGTCAGAAATAATACAGATATCTGGTCAGTAATAATACAGATATCTGGTAAGTAATAATATAGATATCTGGTCATTTATATAATACAGATATCTGATGGTTAATTATAAAGATATCTAATATAGATATCTGGTGAGTTATAATACAAATATCTGATGAGCATCACTACAGATATCTGGTCAGTAATGATACAGATATGTGGTCAGTAATAATATAGATATCTGGTGGGTCACATTGTGGATACCTGGTCATTAATAATACAGATGTCTGCTCAGCAATTATACAGATATCTGGTTGGTAATAAAATACAGATATCTGTATAATATTTATACAGATACCTAGTGAGTAATATGATACAGATATCTCTACATATATTTTGTAAGTTTTTTTGTCAAATATCTAGTCAGTAACAATGTGGACGTTATCAGTACAGATACTTGATAAATAATACTACAGATGTATGGTGAGTATCCATGCATATATCTTGTTAGTATCATTACAGATATTTGGTCAGTAACATTACATACATCTCCATGTATGCTACTGTAGAGGACAAGCCACATATTTAAATGCTTTGTCTATACCAGTAAATGATATATTGAGGAATACACAATCTGTCCTGTTTGTCTGCTCCTCTAATGGTACACATTTATCTGGCCAATGTGCCACCAGAGACTTCATTGATTTAAGACTTTGAATTGGCTGTATATAGTGATGTACCAGATAGGTATTGATTAAGACTGTTTCCTCAGCATCCTGTTACATAACGACTAGTGGGAATACCCAGCATTAAAAACTTCTTGTCCTGAACTACTACGCACAGTATTAACCATTAAGATGGGAATGTTTTCTCATTGTTCTATTAGGCGGTATATAGATAGATGCAGTGTTGGTGTAAATGTTAAACATTTACTGCCAATACAGGAAGTGGAAATGAGGTAGATTTATTGGTACTAGACAGAATTTTTGGTATGCATAAAGTTTTGATACAAATTAGTCTTGTTAGCTTGAAGTCGATGGGACCACGGAGATCTTATTAGAGTATTGAAGATTACTTATAGATTATATCATTTTTTATTTTTCAATAAAAAAATACATTGATCTCTTCTAGTTAAATGAATATAATGATACCAAAATGTAGACAAAGTAGCATTGTTGGCCCAACTTATGGTCCATTACACATATAAAAAACTTCTTCAACATGCATTTGGCATTATATACATATCATGTATGTACCTAGTAGTACATCTTGGAGTAGAAGTGTATTCTATCTCACAGAATTAGAGGATTTTAACAGGAATACCCCTGTTTGGAAGGCTTAACCATTCTGATGCATAATTCTTAGTTGAGGAATTAAGTCTGTATGTTTTCATTATACCTTCAAAACAACTTTCTGACTTATTGATCTCCTTTCCCAGGAGAGCTCGCAGGTTCTTAACATCGTGATGTACATCGCCTAACATACAATTGATGTGAACATTACCAAAGGATAACGTCTAGAAGGAGCAGCTTAAGAGCTGAGAAAACCCTAGTCTTGTTGTTGAATAAAACACACATATAATGGTAACAGTGTCAATTAAATGTCAAGGTCATGTTTAGGTTGTGTGTATAGTAATGATGGTGTTGATAAGATGTCAAGGCCGTGTGTATAGTAATGATGGTGTTGATAAGATGTCAAGGCCGTGTGTATAGTAATGATGGTGTTGATAAAATGTCAAGGCCGTGTGTATAGTAATGATGGTGTTGATAAAATGTCAAGGCCGTGTGTATAGTAATGATGGTGTTGATAAGATGTCAAGGCTGTGTGTATAGTAATGATGGTGTTGATTCAATGTCAAGGCCGTGTGTATAGTAATGATGGTGTTGATAAGATGTCAAGGCCGTGTGTATAGTAATGATGGTGTTGATTCAATGTCAAGGCCATGTGTATAGTAATGATGGTGTTGATAAAATGTCAAGGCCGTGTGTATAGTAATGATGGTGTTGATAAGATGTCAAGGCTGTGTGTATAGTAATGATGGTGTTGATTCAATGTCAAGGCCATGTGTATAGTAATGATGGTGTTGATAAAATGTCAAGGCCGTGTGTATAGTAATGATGGTGTTGATAAGATGTCAAGGCTGTGTGTATAGTAATGATGGTGTTGATAAAATGTCAAGGCCGTGTGTATAGTAATGATGGTGTTGATAAGATATCAAGGCTGTGTGTATAGTAATGATGGTGTTGATAAAATGTCAAGGCCGTGTGTATAGTAATGATGGTGTTGATAAGATGTCAAGGCCATGTGTATAGTAATGATGGTGTTGATAAAATGTCAAGGCCGTGTGTATAGTAATGATGGTGTTGATAAGATGTCAAGGCTGTGTGTATAGTAATGATGGTGTTGATAAGATGTCAAGGCTGTGTGTATAGTAATGATGGTGTTGATAAAATGTCAAGGCTGTGTGTATAGTAATGATGGTGTTGATAAGATGTCAAGGCCGTGTGTATAGTGATGATGGTGTTGATAAGATGTCAAGGCCGTGTGTATAGTAATGATGGTGTTGATAAAATGTCAAGGCCGTGTGTATAGTAATGATGGTGTTGATAAGATGTCAAGGCTGTGTGTATAGTAATGATGGTGTTGATTCAATGTCAAGGCCGTGTGTATAGTAATGATGGTGTTGATTCAATGTCAAGGCCGTGTGTATAGTAATGATGGTGTTGATTCAATGTCAAGGCCGTGTGTATAGTAATGTTGGTGTTGATAAAATGTCAAGGCTGTGTGTATAGTAATGATGGTGTTGATAAGATGTCAAGGCCGTGTGTATAGTAATGATAGTGTTGACAAGATGTCAAGGCTGTGTGTATAGTAATGATGGTGTTGATTCAATGTCAAGGCCATGTGTATAGTAATGATGGTGTTGATAAAATGTCAAGGCCATGTGTATAGTAATGATGGTGTTGATAAGATGTCAAGGCCGTGTGTATAGTAATGATGGTGTTGATAAGATGTCAAGGCCATGTGTATAGTAATGATGGTGTTGATAAAATGTCAAGGCCGTGTGTATAGTAATGATGGTGTTGATTCAATGTCAAGGCAGTTTGTATAGGTAATGATGGTGTTGATAAGATGTCAAGGCCGTGATTCAATGTCAAGGCCGTGTGTATAGTAATGATGTGTTGATAAGATGTCAAGGCTGTGTGTATAGTAATGATGGTGTTGATTCAAATGTCAAGGCCGTGTGTATAGTAATGGAGTGACTTTGTTATGTAACTCTGTTTGGTACTTTGTTATGTAACTCTCTGTTGGTTACTTTGTTATGTAACTCTGTTGGTACTTTGTTATGTAAACTCTGTTGGTACTTTGTTTATGTAACTCTGTTGGTACTTTGTTATGTAAACTCTGTTGGTACTTTGTTATGTAACTCTGTTGGTACTTTGTTTAAACTGTTGTTACTTTGTTATGTAACTCTGTTGATACTTTGTTATGTAAACTCTGTTGGTACTTTGTTATGTACTCTGTTGGTACTTTTGTTATGTAACTTGTTGGTACTTTGTTATGTAACTCTGTTGGTACTTTGTTATGTAACTCTGTTGGTACTTTGTTATGTAACTCTGTTGGTACTTTGTTATGTAACTCTGTTGGTACTTTGTTATGTAACTCTGTTGGTACTTTGTTATTGTAACTATGTGGTTGTTGGGTACTTTGTTATGTAACTCTGTTGGTACTTTGTTATGTAACTCTGTTGGTACTTTGTTATGTAACTCTGTTGGTACTTTGTTATGTAACTCTGTTGGTACTTTGTTATGTAACTCTGTTGGTACTTTGTTACAACTCTGTTGGTACTTTGTTATGTAATTCTGTTGGTACTTTGTTACAACTCTGTTGGTACTTTGTTATGTAACTCTGTTGGTACTTTGTTATGTAACTCTGTTGGTACTTTGTTATGTAACTCTGTTGGTACTTTGTTATGTAACTCTGTTGGTACTTTGTTATGTAACTCTGTTGGTACTTTGTTTATGTAACTTCTGTTGGTACTTTGTTATGTAACTCTGTTGGTACTTTGTTATAGTAACTCTGTTGGTACTTTGTTATATAACTCTGTTGGTACTTTGTTATGTAACTTGTTGTACTTTGTTATGTAACTCTGTTGGTACTTTGTTATGTAACTCTGTTGGTACTTTGTTATGTAACTCTGTTGTACTCTTTGTTATGTAACTCTGTTGTGTACTTTGTTATGTAACTCTGTTGGTACTTTGTTATGTAACTCTGTTGGTACTTTGTTATGTAACTCTGTTGGTACTTTGTTATGTAACTATGTTGGTACTTTGTTATGTAACTATGTTGGTACTTTGTTATGTAACTCTGTTGGTACTTTGTTATGTAACTCTGTTGGTACTTTGTTATGTAACTCTGTTGGTACTTTGTTATGTAACTCTGTTGGTACTTTGTTATGTAACTCTGTTGGTACTTTGTTATGTAACTCTGTTGGTACTTTGTTATGTAACTCTGTTGGTACTTTGTTATGTAACTCTGTTGGTACTTTGTTATGTAACTCTGTTGGTACTTTGTTATGTAACTCTGTTGGTACTTTGTTATGTAACTCTGTTGGTACTTTGTTATGTAACTCTGTTGGTACTTTGTTATGTAACTCTGTTGGTACTTTGTTATGTAACTCTGTTGGTACTTTGTTATGTAACTCTGTTGGTACTTTGTTATGTAACTCTGTTGGTACTTTGTTATGTAACTCTGTTGGTACTTTGTTATGTAACTATGTTGGTACTTTGTTATGTAACTCTGTTGGTACTTTGTTATGTAACTCTGTTGGTACTTTGTTATGTAACTCTGTTGGTACTTTGTTATGTAACTCTGTTGGTACTTTGTTATGTAACTCTGTTGGTACTTTGTTATGTAACTCTGTTGGTACTTTGTTATGTAAACTCTGTTGGTACTTTGTTATGTAACTCTGTTGGTACTTTGTTATGTAACTATGTTGGTACTTTGTTATGTAACTCTGTTGGTATGAACTTGTTGTACTTGTTATGTAACTCTGTTGGTACTTTGTTATGTAACTCTGTTGGTACTTTGTTATGTAACTCTTGTTATGTAACTTGTTGGTACTTTGTTATGTAACTCTGTTGGTACTTTGTTATGTAACTCTGTTGGTACTTTGTTATGTAACTATGTTGGTACTTTGTTATGTAACTCTGTTGGTACTTTGTTATGTAACTCTGTTGGTACTTTGTTATGTAACTCTGTTGGTACTTTGTTATGTAACTCTGTTGGTACTTTGTTATGTAACTCTGTTGGTACTTTGTTGGTACTTTGTAACTCTGTTGATACTTTGTTATTTAACTCTGTTGGTACTTTGTTATGTAACTCTGTTGGTACTTTGTTATGTAACTCTGTTGGTACTTTGTTATGTAACTTGTTGGTACTTTGTTATGTAACTCTGTTGGTACTTTGTTATGTAACTCTGTTGGTACTTTGTTATGTAACTTGTGGTACTTGTTATGTAACTGTTGGTACTTTGTTATGTAACTCTGTTGGTACTTTGTTATGTAACTCTGTTGGTACTTTGTTATGTAACTCTGTTGGTACTTTGTTATGTAACTCTGTTGGTACTTTGTTATGTAACTCTGTTGGTACTTTGTTATGTAACTCTGTTGGTACTTTGTTATGTAACTCTGTTGGTACTTTGTTATGTAACTCTGTTGGTACTTTGTTATGTAACTCTGTTGGTACTTTGTTATGTAACTCTGTTGGTACTTTGTTATGTAACTCTGTTGGTACTTTGTTATGTAACTCTGTTGGTACTTTGTTATGTAACTCTGTTTGGTACTTTGTTATGTAACTCTGTTGGTACTTTGTTATGTAACTCTGTTGGTACTTTGTTATGTACCTCTGTTGGTACTTTGTTATGTAACTCTGTTGGTACTTTGTTACAACTCTGTTGTTGGTACTTTGTTATGTAACTCTGTTGGTACTTTGTTATGTAACTCTGTTGGTACTTTGTTATGTAACTCTGTTGGTACTTTGTTATGTAACTCTGTTGGTACTTTGTTATGTAACTCTGTTGGTACTTTGTTATGTAACTCTGTTGGTACTTTGTTATGTAACTCTGTTGGTACTTTGTTATGTAACTCTGTTGGTACTTTGTTATGTAACTCTGTTGGTACTTTGTTATGTAACTCTGTTGGTACTTTGTTATGTAACTTCTGTTGGTACTTTGTTATGTAACTCTGTTGGTACTTTGTTATGTAACTCTGTTGGTACTTTGTTACAAACTCTGTTGGTACTTTGTTATGTAACTCTGTTGGTACTTTGTTATGTAACTCTGTTGGTACTTTGTTATGTAACTCTGTTGGTACTTTGTTATGTAACTATGTTGGTACTTTGTTATGTAACTCTGTTGGTACTTTGTTATGTAACTCTGTTGGTACTTTGTTATGTAACTCTGTTGATACTTTGTTATGTAACTCTGTTGGTACTTTGTTATGTAACTCTGTTGGTACTTTGTTATGTAACTCTGTTGGTACTTTGTTATGTAACTCTGTTGGTACTTTGTTATGTAACTCTGTTGGTACTTTGTTATGTAACTCTGTTGGTACTTTGTTATGTTAACTCTGTTGGTACTTTGTTATGTAACTCTGTTGGTACTTTGTTATGTAACTCTGTTGGTACTTTGTAATGTAACTCTGTTGGTACTTTGTTATGTAACTCTGTTGGTACTTTGTTATGTAACTATGTTTGTTACTTTGTTATGTAACTCTGTTGGTACTTTGTTATGTAACTCTGTTGGTACTTTGTTATGTAACTATGTTGGTACTTTGTTATGTAACTCTGTTGGTACTTTGTTATTAACTTGTTGTGTCTGTGTTACTTTGTTATGTAACTCTGTTGGTACTTTGTTATGTAACTCTGTTGGTACTTTGTTATGTAACTCTGTTGGTACTTTGTTATGTAACTCTGTTGGTACTTTGTTACAACTCTGTTGGTACTTTGTTATGTAACTATGTTGGTACTTTGTTACAACTCTGTTGGTACTTTGTTATGTAACTCTGTTGGTACTTTGTTATGTAACTATGTTGGTACTTTGTTATGTAACTCTGTTGGTACTTTGTTATGTAACTATGTTGGTACTTTGTTATATAACTCTGTTGGTACTTTGTTATGTAACTCTGTTGGTACTTTGTTATGTAACTCTGTTGGTACTTTGTTATGTAACTCTGTTGGTACTTTGTTATGTAACTCTGTTGGTACTTTGTTATGTAACTCTGTTGGTACTTTGTTATGTAACTCTGTTGGTACTTTGTTATGTAACTCTGTTGGTACTTTGTTATGTAACTCTGTTGGTACTTTGTTATGTAACTCTGTTGGTACTTTGTTATGTAACTCTGTTGGTACTTTGTTATGTAACTCTGTTGGTACTTTGTTATGTAACTCTGTTGGTACTTTGTTATGTAACTCTGTTGGTACTTTGTTATGTAACTCTGTTGGTACTTTGTTATGTAACTCTGTTGGTACTTTGTTATGTAACTCTGTTGGTACTTTGTTATGTAACTCTGTGTGGGTACTTTGTTATGTAACTCTGTTGGTACTTTGTTATGTAACTCTGTTGGTACTTTGTTATGTAACTCTGTTGGTACTTTGTTATGTAACTCTGTTGGTACTTTGTTATGTAACTCTGTTGGTACTTTGTTATGTAACTCTGTTGGTACTTTGTTATGTAACTCTGTTGGTACTTTGTTATGTAACTCTGTTGGTACTTTGTTATGTAACTCTGTTGGTACTTTGTTATGTAACTATGTTGGTACTTTGTTATGTAACTCTGTTGGTACTTTGTTATGTAACTCTGTTGGTACTTTGTTATGTAACTCTGTTGGTACTTTGTTATGTAACTCTGTTGGTACTTTGTTATGTAACTCTGTTGGTACTTTGTTATGTAACTCTGTTGGTACTTTGTTATGTAACTCTGTTGGTACTTTGTTATGTAACTATGTTGGTACTTTGTTATGTAACTCTGTTGGTACTTTGTTATGTAACTCTGTTGGTACTTTGTTATGTAACTCTGTTGGTACTTTGTTATGTAACTCTGTTGGTACTTTGTTATGTAACTCTGTTGTTATTAACTCTGTTGGTACTTTGTTATGTAACTCTGTTGGTACTTTGTTATGTACCTCTGTTGGTACTTTGTTATGTAACTCTGTTGGTACTTTGTTATGTAACTCTGTTGGTACTTTGTTATGTAACTCTGTTGGTACTTTGTTATGTAACTCTGTTGGTACTTTGTTATGTAACTCTGTTGGTACTTTGTTATGTAACTCTGTTGGTACTTTGTTATGTAACTCTGTTGGTACTTTGTTATGTAACTCTGTTGATACTTTGTTATGTAACTCTGTTGGTACTTTGTTGCAACTCTGTTGTTGGTACTTTGTTATGTAACTCTGTTGGTACTTTGTTATGTAACTCTGTTGGTACTTTGTTATGTAACTCTGTTGGTACTTTGTTATGTAACTCTGTTGGTACTTTGTTATGTAACTATGTTGGTACTTTGTTATGTAACTCTGTTGGTACTTTGTTATGTAACTCTGTTGGTACTTTGTTATGTAACTCTGTTGGTACTTTGTTATGTAACTCTGTTGGTACTTTGTTATGTAACTATGTTGGTACTTTGTTATGTAACTCTGTTGGTACTTTGTTATGTAACTATGTTGATACTTTGTTATGTAACTCTGTTGGTACTTTGTTATGTAACTCTGTTGGTACTTTGTTATGTAACTCTGTTGGTACTTTGTTATGTAACTCTGTTGGTACTTTGTTATGTAACTCTGTTGGTACTTTGTTATGTAACTCTGTTGGTACTTTGTTATGTAACTATGTTGGTACTTTGTTATGTAACTCTGTTGGTACTTTGTTATGTAACTCTGTTGGTACTTTGTTATGTAACTCTGTTGGTACTTTGTTATGTAACTCTGTTGGTACTTTGTTATGTAACTATGTTGGTACTTTGTTATGTAACTCTGTTGGTACTTTGTTATGTAACTCTGTTGGTACTTTGTTATGTAACTCTGTTGGTACTTTGTTATGTAACTCTGTTGGTACTTTGTTATGTAACTCTGTTGGTACTTTGTTATGTAACTCTGTTTCGTACTTTGTTATGTAACTCTGATGGTACTTTGTTACAACTCTGTTGGTACTTTGTTATGAAACTATGTTGGTACTTTGTTATGTAACTCTGTTGGTACTTTGTTATGTAACTCTGTTGGTACTTTGTTATGTAACTCTGTTGGTACTTTGTTATGTAACTCTGTTGGTACTTTGTTATGTAACTCTGTTGGTACTTTGTTATGTAACTCTGTTGGTACTTTGTTATGTAACTCTGTTGGTACTTTGTTATGTAACTCTGTTGGTACTTTGTTATGTAACTCTGTTGGTACTTTGTTATGTAACTCTGTTGGTACTTTGTTATGTAACTCTGTTGATACTTTGTTATGTAACTCTGTTGATACTTTGTTTTTTTAACTCTGTTGGTACTTTGTTATGTAACTATGTTGGTACTTTGTTATGTAACTCTGTTGGTACTTTGTTATGTAACTCTGTTGGTACTTTGTTATGTAACTCTGTTGGTACTTTGTTATGTAACTCTGTTGGTACTTTGTTATGTAACTCTGTTGGTACTTTGTTATGTAACTCTGTTGGTACTTTGTTATGTAACTCTGTTGGTACTTTGTTATGTAACTCTGTTGGTACTTTGTTATGTAACTCTGTTGGTACTTTGTTATGTAACCTTGTTGGTACTTTGTTATGTAACTCTGTTGGTACTTTGTTATGTAACTCTGTTGGTACTTTGTTATGTAACTCTGTTGGTACTTTGTTATGTAACTCTGTTGGTACTTTGTTATGTAACTCTGTTGGTACTTTGTTATGTAACTCTGTTGGTACTTTGTTATGTAACTCTGTTGGTACTTTGTTATGTAACTCTGTTGGTACTTTGTTATGTAACTCTGTTGGTACTTTGTTATGTAACTCTGTTGGTACTTTGTTATGTAACTCTGTTGGTACTTTGTTATGTAACTCTGTTGGTACTTTGTTATGTAACTCTGTTGGTACTTTGTTATGTAACTCTGTTGGTACTTTGTTATGTAACTCTGTTGGTACTTTGTTATGTAACTCTGTTGGTACTTTGTTATGTAACTCTGTTGGTACTTTGTTATGTAACTCTGTTGGTACTTTGTTATGTAACTATGTTGGTACTTTGTTATGTAACTCTGTTGGTACTTTGTTATGTAACTCTGTTGGTACTTTGTTATGTAACTCTGTTGGTACTTTGTTATGTAAACTATGTTGGTACTTTGTTATGTAACTCTGTTGGTACTTTGTTATGTAACTCTGTTGGTACTTTGTTAGTTGTAACTCTGTTGGTACTTTGTTATGTAACTATGTTGGTACTTTGTTATGTAACTCTGTTGGTACTTTGTTATGTAACTCTGTTGGTACTTTGTTATGTAACTCTGTTGGTACTTTGTTATGTAACTCTGTTGGTACTTTGTTATGTAACTCTGTTGGTACTTTGTTATGTAACTCTGTTGGTACTTTGTTATGTAACTCTGTTGGTACTTTGTTATGTAACTCTGTTGGTACTTTGTTATGTAACTCTGTTGGTACTTTGTTATGTAACTCTGTTGGTACTTTGTTATGTAACTCTGTTGGTACTTTGTTATGTAACTCTGTTGGTACTTTGTTATGTAACTCTGTTGGTACTTTGTTATGTAACTCTGTTGGTACTTTGTTATGTAACTCTGTTGGTACTTTGTTATGTAACTCTGTTGGTACTTTGTTATGTAACTCTGTTGGTACTTTGTTATGTAACTCTGTTGGTACTTTGTTATGTAACTCTGTTGGTACTTTGTTATGTAACTCTGTTGGTACTTTGTTATGTAACTCTGTTGGTACTTTGTTATGTAACTCTGTTGGTACTTTGTTATGTAACTCTGTTGGTACTTTGTTATGTAACTCTGTTGGTACTTTGTTATGTAACTCTGTTGGTACTTTGTTATGTAACTCTGTTGGTACTTTGTTATGTAACTCTGTTGGTACTTTGTTATGTAACTATGTTGGTACTTTGTTATGTAACTCTGTTGGTACTTTGTTATGTAACTCTGTTGGTACTTTGTTATGTAACTTTGTTTTGTATGTAACTCTGTTGGTACTTTGTTATGTAACTCTGTTGGTACTTTGTTATGTAACTAACTTTGTTATGTAACTCTGTTGGTACTTTGTTATGTAACTCTGTTGGTACTTTGTTATGTAACTCTGTTGGTACTTTGTTATGTAACTCTCTGTTGGTACTTTGTTATGTAACTCTGTTGGTACTTTGTTATGTAACTCTGTTGGTACTTTGTTATGTAACTCTGTTGGTACTTTGTTATGTAACTCTGTTGGTACTTTGTTATGTAACTCTGTTGGTACTTTGTTATGTAACTCTGTTGGTACTTTGTTATGTAACTCTGTTGGTACTTTGTTATGTAACTCTGTTGGTACTTTGTTATGTAACTATGTTGGTACTTTGTTATGTAACTCTGTTGGTACTTTGTTATGTAACTCTGTTGGTACTTTGTTATGTAACTCTGTTGGTACTTTGTTATGTAACTCTGTTGGTATGTAACTTTTGGTTTTGTTATGTAACTCTGTTGGTACTTTGTTATGTAACTCTGTTGGTACTTTGTTATGTAACTCTGTTGGTACTTTGTTATGTAACTCTGTTGGTACTTTGTTATGTAACTCTGTTGGTACTTTGTTATGTAACTCTGTTGGTACTTTGTTATGTAACTCTGTTGGTACTTTGTTATGTAACTCTGTTGGTACTTTGTTATGTAACTCTGTTGGTACTTTGTTATGTAACTCTGTTGGTACTTTGTTATGTAACTTGTTGGTACTTTGTTATGTAACTCTGTTGGTACTTTGTTATGTAACTCTGTTTGTACTTTTATGTAACTCTGTTGGTACTTTGTTATGTAACTCTGTTGGTACTTTGTTATGTAACTCTGTTGGTACTTGTTATGTAACTCTGTTGGTACTTTGTTATGTAACTCTGTTGGTACTTTGTTATGTAACTCTGTTGGTACTTTGTTATGTAACTCTGTTGGTACTTTGTTATGTAACTCTGTTGGTACTTTGTTATGTAACTCTGTTGGTACTTTGTTATGTAACTCTGTTGGTACTTTGTTATGTAACTATGTTGGTACTTTGTTATGTAACTCTGTTGGTACTTTGTTATGTAACTCTGTTGGTACTTTGTTATGTAACTCTGTTGGTACTTTGTTATGTAACTCTGTTGGTACTTTGTTATGTAACTCTGTTGGTACTTTGTTATGTAACTCTGTTGGTACTTTGTTATGTAACTCTGTTGGTACTTTGTTATGTAACTATGTTGGTACTTTGTTATGTAACTCTGTTGGTACTTTGTTATGTAACTCTGTTGGTACTTTGTTATGTAACTCTGTTGGTACTTTGTTATGTAACTCTGTTGGTACTTTGTTATGTAACTCTGTTGGTACTTTGTTATGTAACTCTGTTGGTACTTTGTTATGTAACTCTGTTGATACTTTGTTATTTAACTCTGTTGGTACTTTGTTATGTAACTATGTTGGTACTTTGTTATGTAACTCTGTTTCGTACTTTGTTATGTAACTCTGATGGTACTTTGTTACAACTCTGTTGGTACTTTGTTATGTAACTCTGTTGGTACTTTGTTATGTAACTCTGTTGGTACTTTGTTATGTAACTCTTTGTTGGTGGTACTTTGTTATGTAACTCTGTTGGTACTTTGTTATGTAACTCTGTTGGTACTTTGTTATGTAACTCTGTTGGTACTTTGTTATGTAACTCTGTTGGTACTTTGTTATGTAACTCTGTTGGTACTTTGTTATGTAACTCTGTTGGTACTTTGTTATGTAACTCTGTTGGTACTTTGTTATGTAACTCTGTTGGTACTTTGTTATGTAACTCTGTTGGTACTTTGTTATGTAACTCTGTTGGTACTTTGTTATGTAACTCTGTTGGTACTTTGTTATGTAACTCTGTTGGTACTTTGTTATGTAACTATGTTGGTACTTTGTTATGTAACTCTGTTGGTACTTTGTTATGTAACTCTGTTGGTACTTTGTTATGTAACTCTGTTGGTACTTTGTTATGTAAACTATGTTGGTACTTTGTTATGTAACTCTGTTGGTACTTTGTTATGTAACTCTGTTGGTACTTTGTTATGTAACTCTGTTGGTACTTTGTTATGTAACTCTGTTGGTACTTTGTTATGTAACTCTGTTGGTACTTTGTTATGTAACTCTGTTGGTACTTTGTTATGTAACTCTGTTGGTACTTTGTTATGTAACTCTGTTGGTACTTTGTTACAACTCTGTTGGTACTTTGTTATGTAACTCTGTTGGTACTTTGTTATGTAACTCTGTTGGTACTTTGTTATGTAACTCTGTTGGTACTTTGTTATGTAACTCTGTTGGTACTTTGTTATGTAACTCTGTTGGTACTTTGTTATGTAACTCTGTTGGTACTTTGTTATGTAACTCTGTTGGTACTTTGTTATGTAACTCTGTTGGTACTTTGTTATGTAACTCTGTTGGTACTTTGTTATGAAACTATGTTGGTACTTTGTTATGTAACTCTGTTGGTACTTTGTTATGTAACTCTGTTGGTACTTTGTTATGTAACTTGTTGGTACTTTGTTATGTAACTCTGTGTGTATTGTTGGTACTTTGTTATGTAACTCTGTTGGTACTTTGTTATGTAACTCTGTTGGTACTTTGTTATGTAACTCTGTTGGTACTTTGTTATGTAACTCTGTTGGTACTTTGTTATGTAACTCTGTTGGTACTTTGTTATGTAACTCTGTTGGTACTTTGTTATGTAACCTTGTTGGTACTTTGTTATGTAACTCTGTTGGTACTTTGTTATGTAACTCTGTTGGTACTTTGTTATGTAACTCTGTTGTTACTTTGTTATGTAACTCTGTTGTTACTTTGTTATGTAACTCTGTTGGTACTTTGTTATGTAACTCTGTTGGTACTTTGTTATGTAACTCTGTTGGTACTTTGTTATGTAACTCTGTTGGTACTTTGTTATGTAACTCTGTTGGTACTTTGTTATGTAACTCTGTTGGTACTTTGTTATGTAACTCTGTTGGTACTTTGTTATGTAACTATGTTGGTACTTTGTTATGTAACTCTGTTGGTACTTTGTTATGTAACTCTGTTGGTACTTTGTTATGTAACTATGTTGGTACTTTGTTATGTAACTCTGTTGGTACTTTGTTATGTAACTCTGTTGGTACTTTGTTATGTAACTCTGTTGGTACTTTGTTATGTAACTCTGTTGGTACTTTGTTATGTAACTCTGTTGGTACTTTGTTATGTAACTCTGTTGGTACTTTGTTATGTAACTCTGTTGGTACTTTGTTATGTAACTCTGTTGGTACTTTGTTATGTAACTCTGTTGGTACTTTGTTATGTAACTCTGTTGGTACTTTGTTATGTAACTCTGTTGGTACTTTGTTATGTAACTCTGTTGGTACTTTGTTATGTAACTCTGTTGGTACTTTGTTATGTAACTTTGTTGTTTGTATGTAACTCTGTTGGTACTTTGTTATGTAACTTTGTTGGTACTTTGTTATGTAACTCTGTTGGTACTTTGTTATGTAACTCTGTTGGTACTTTGTTATGTAACTCTGTTGGTACTTTGTTATGTAACTCTGTTGGTACTTTGTTATGTAACTCTGTTGGTACTTTGTTATGTAACTCTGTTGGTACTTTGTTATGTAACTCTGTTGGTACTTTGTTATTAACTCTGTTGGTACTTTGTTATGTAACTCTGTTGGTACTTTGTTATGTAACTCTGTTGGTACTTTGTTATGTAACTCTGTTGGTACTTTGTTATGTAACTCTGTTGGTACTTTGTTATGTAACTCTGTTGGTACTTTGTTATGTAACTCTGTTGGTACTTTGTTATGTAACTCTGTTGGTACTTTGTTATGTAACTTGTTGTTGGTACTTTGTTATGTAACTCTGTTGGTACTTTGTTATGTAACTCTGTTGGTACTTTGTTATGTAACTCTGTTGGTACTTTGTTATGTAACTCTGTTGGTACTTTGTTATGTAACTCTGTTTGGTACTTTGTTATGTAACTCTGTTGGTACTTTGTTATGTAACTCTGTTGGTACTTTGTTATGTAACTCTGTTGGTACTTTGTTATGTAACTCTGTTGGTACTTTGTTATGTAACTCTGTTGGTACTTTGTTATGTAACTCTGTTGGTACTTTGTTATGTAACTCTGTTGGTACTTTGTTATGTAACTCTGTTGGTACTTTGTTATGTAACTCTGTTGGTACTTTGTTATGTAACTCTGTTGGTACTTTGTTATGTAACTCTGTTGGTACTTTGTTATGTAACTCTGTTGGTACTTTGTTATGTAACTCTGTTGGTACTTTGTTATGTAACTCTGTTGGTACTTTGTTATGTAACTCTGTTGGTACTTTGTTATGTAACTCTGTTGGTACTTTGTTATGTAACTCTGTTGGTACTTTGTTATGTAACTCTGTTGGTACTTTGTTATGTAACTCTGTTGGTACTTTGTTATGTAACTCTGTTGGTACTTTGTTATGTAACTCTGTTGGTACTTTGTTATGTAACTCTGTTGGTACTTTGTTATGTAACTCTGTTGGTACTTTGTTATGTAACTCTGTTGGTACTTTGTTATGTAACTCTGTTGGTACTTTGTTATGTAACTCTGTTGGTACTTTGTTATGTAACTCTGTTGGTACTTTGTTATGTAACTCTGTTGGTACTTTGTTATGTAACTCTGTTGGTACTTTGTTATGTAACTCTGTTGGTACTTTGTTATGTAACTCTGTTGGTACTTTGTTATGTAACTCTGTTGGTACTTTGTTATGTAACTCTGTTGGTACTTTGTTATGTAACTCTGTTGGTACTTTGTTATGTAACTCTGTTGGTACTTTGTTATGTAACTCTGTTGGTACTTTGTTATGTAACTCTGTTGGTACTTTGTTATGTAACTCTGTTGGTACTTTGTTATGTAACTCTGTTGGTACTTTGTTATGTAACTCTGTTGGTACTTTGTTATGTAACTCTGTTGGTACTTTGTTATGTAACTCTGTTGGTACTTTGTTATGTAACTCTGTTGGTACTTTGTTATGTAACTCTGTTGGTACTTTGTTATGTAACTCTGTTGGTACTTTGTTATGTAACTCTGTTGGTACTTTGTTATGTAACTCTGTTGGTACTTTTGTTATGTAACTCTGTTGGTACTTTGTTATGTAACTCTGTTGGTACTTTGTTATGTAACTCTGTTGGTACTTTGTTATGTAACTCTGTTGGTACTTTGTTATGTAACTCTGTTGGTACTTTGTTATGTAACTCTGTTGGTACTTTGTTATGTAACTCTGTTGGTACTTTGTTATGTAACTCTGTTGGTACTTTGTTATGTAACTCTGTTGGTACTTTGTTATGTAACTCTGTTGGTACTTTGTTATGTAACTCTGTTGGTACTTTGTTATGTAACTCTGTTGGTACTTTGTTATGTAACTCTGTTGGTACTTTGTTATGTAACTCTGTTGGTACTTTGTTATGTAACTCTGTTGGTACTTTGTTATGTAACTCTGTTGGTACTTTGTTATGTAACTCTGTTGGTACTTTGTTATGTAACTCTGTTGGTACTTTGTTATGTAACTCTGTTGGTACTTTGTTATGTAACTCTGTACTTTGTTATGTAACTCTGTTGTTTACTCTGTTGGTACTTTGTTATGTAACTCTGTTGGTACTTTGTTATGTAACTATGTTGGTACTTTGTTATGTAACTCTGTTGGTACTTTGTTATGTAACTCTGTTGGTACTTTGTTATGTAACTCTGTTGGTACTTTGTTATGTAACTCTGTTGGTACTTTGTTATGTAACTCTGTTGGTACTTTGTTATGTAACTCTGTTGGTACTTTGTTATGTAACTCTGTTGGTACTTTGTTATGTAACTCTGTTGGTACTTTGTTATGTAACTCTGTTGGTACTTTGTTATGTAACTCTGTTGGTACTTTGTTATGTAACTCTGTTGGTACTTTGTTATGTAACTCTGTTGGTACTTTGTTATGTAACTCTGTTGGTACTTTGTTATGTAACTCTGTTGGTACTTTGTTATGTAACTCTCTGTTGGTACTTTGTTATGTAACTCTGTTGGTACTTTGTTATGTAACTCTGTTGGTACTTTGTTATGTAACTCTGTTGGTACTTTGTTATGTAACTCTGTTGGTACTTTGTTATGTAACTCTGTTGGTACTTTGTTATGTAACTCTGTTGGTACTTTGTTATGTAACTCTGTTGGTACTTTGTTATGTAACTCTGTTGGTACTTTGTTATGTAACTCTGTTGGTACTTTGTTATGTAACTCTGTTGGTACTTTGTTATGTAACTCTGTTGGTTGTTGGTACTTTGTTATGTAACTCTGTTGGTACTTTGTTATATAACTCTGTTGGTACTTTGTTATGTAACTCTGTTGGTACTTTGTTATGTAACTCTGTTGGTACTTTGTTATGTAACTCTGTTGGTACTTTGTTATGTAACTATGTTGTTGGTACTTTGTTATGTAACTCTGTTGGTACTTTGTTATGTAACTCTGTTGGTACTTTGTTATGTAACTCTGTTGGTACTTTGTTATGTAACTCTGTTTGTACTTTGTTATGTAACTCTGTTGGTACTTTGTTATGTAACTCTGTTGGTACTTTGTTATGTAACTCTGTTGATACTTTGTTATGTAACTCTGTTGGTACTTTGTTATGTAACTCTGTTGGTACTTTGTTATGTAACTCTGTTGGTACTTTGTTATGTAACTCTGTTGGTACTTTGTTTGT
The DNA here is from genome assembly GCF_041381155.1 of Argopecten irradians. NCBI lineage: Eukaryota > Metazoa > Mollusca > Bivalvia > Pectinida > Pectinidae > Argopecten > Argopecten irradians. The sequence continues at coordinate 38,865,314 of NC_091146.1, read as the reverse complement.
TATGTAACTCTGTTGGTACTTTGTTATGTAACTCTGTTGGTACTTTGTTATGTAACTCTGTTGGTACTTTGTTATGTAACTATGTTGGTACTTTGTTATGTAACTCTGTTGGTACTTTGTTATGTAACTCTGTTGGTACTTTGTTATGTAACTATGTTGGTACTTTGTTATGTAACTCTGTTGGTACTTTGTTATGTAACTCTGTTGGTACTTTGTTATGTAACTCTGTTGGTACTTTGTTATGTAACTCTGTTGGTACTTTGTTATGTAACTCTGTTGATACTTTGTTATGTAACTCTGTTGGTACTTTGTTATGCAACTCTGTTGTTGGTACTTTGTTATGTAACTCTGTTGGTACTTTGTTATGTAACTCTGTTGGTACTTTGTTATGTAACTCTGTTGGTACTTTGTTATGTAACTCTGTTGGTACTTTGTTATGTACCTCTGTTGGTACTTTGTTATGTAACTCTGTTGGTACTTTGTTATGTAACTCTGTTGGTACTTTGTTATGTAACTCTGTTGGTACTTTGTTATGTAACTCTGTTGGTACTTTGTTATGTAACTCTGTTGGTACTTTGTTATGTAACTCTGTTGGTACTTTGTTATGTAACTCTGTTGGTACTTTGTTATGTAACTCTGTTGGTACTTTGTTATGTAACTCTGTTGGTACTTTGTTATGTAACTCTGTTGGTACTTTGTTATGTAACTCTGTTGGTACTTTGTTATGTAACTCTGTTGGTACTTTGTTATGTAACTCTGTTGGTACTTTGTTATGTAACTCTGTTGGTACTTTGTTATGTAACTATGTTGGTACTTTGTTATGTAACTCTGTTGGTACTTTGTTATGTAACTATGTTGGTACTTTGTTATGTAACTCTGTTGGTACTTTGTTATGTAACTCTGTTGGTACTTTGTTATGTAACTCTGTTGGTACTTTGTTATGTAACTCTGTTGGTACTTTGTTATGTAACTCTGTTGGTACTTTGTTATGTAACTCTGTTGGTACTTTGTTATGTAACTCTGTTGGTACTTTGTTATGTAACTCTGTTGGTACTTTGTTATGTAACTCTGTTGGTACTTTGTTATGTAACTCTGTTGGTACTTTGTTATGTAACTCTGTTGGTACTTTGTTATGTAACTCTGTTGGTACTTTGTTATGTAACTCTGTTGGTACTTTGTTATGTAACTCTGTTGGTACTTTGTTATTAACTCTGTTGGTACTTTGTTATGTAACTCTGTTGGTACTTTGTTATGTAACTCTGTTGGTACTTTGTTATGTAACTCTGTTGGTACTTTGTTATGTAACTCTGTTGGTACTTTGTTATGTAACTCTGTTGGTACTTTGTTATGTAACTCTGTTGGTACTTTGTTATGTAACTCTGTTGATACTTTGTTATGTAACTCTGTTGGTACTTTGTTATGTAACTATGTTGGTACTTTGTTATGTAACTCTGTTGGTACTTTGTTATGTAACTCTGTTGGTACTTTGTTATGTAACTCTGTTGGTACTTTGTTATGTAACTCTGTTGGTACTTTGTTATGTAACTCTGTTGGTACTTTGTTATGTAACTCTGTTGGTACTTTGTTATGTAACTCTGTTGGTACTTTGTTATGTAACTCTGTTGGTACTTTGTTATGTAACTCTGTTGGTACTTTGTTATGTAACTCTGTTGGTACTTTGTTATGTAACTCTGTTGGTACTTTGTTATGTAACTCTGTTGGTACTTTGTTATGTAACTCTGTTGGTACTTTGTTATGTAACTCTGTTGGTACTTTGTTATGTAACTCTGTTGGTACTTTGTTATGTAACTCTGTTGGTACTTTGTTATGTAACTCTGTTGGTACTTTGTTATGTAACTCTGTTGGTACTTTGTTATGTAACTCTGTTGGTACTTTGTTATGTAACTCTGTTGGTACTTTGTTATGTAACTCTGTTGGTACTTTGTTATGTAACTCTGTTGGTACTTTGTTATGTAACTCTGTTGGTACTTTGTTATGTAACTCTGTTGGTACTTTGTTATGTAACTCTGTTGGTACTTTGTTATGTAACTCTGTTGGTACTTTGTTATGTAACTCTGTTGGTACTTTGTTATGTAACTCTGTTGGTACTTTGTTATGTAACTCTGTTGGTACTTTGTTATGTAACTCTGTTGGTACTTTGTTATGTAACTCTGTTGGTACTTTGTTATGTAACTCTGTTGGTACTTTGTTATGTAACTCTGTTGGTACTTTGTTATGTAACTCTGTTGGTACTTTGTTATGTAACTCTGTTGGTACTTTGTTATGTAACTCTGTTGGTACTTTGTTATGTAACTCTGTTGGTACTTTGTTATGTAACTCTGTTGGTACTTTGTTATGTAACTCTGTTGGTACTTTGTTATGTAACTCTGTTGGTACTTTGTTATGTAACTCTGTTGTACTTTGTTATGTAACTCTGTTGGTACTTTGTTATGTAACTCTGTTGGTACTTTGTTATGTAACTCTGTTGGTACTTTGTTATGTAACTCTGTTGGTACTTTGTTATGTAACTCTGTTGGTACTTTGTTATGTAACTCTGTTGGTACTTTGTTATGTAACTCTGTTGGTACTTTGTTATGTAACTCTGTTGGTACTTTGTTATGTAACTCTGTTGGTACTTTGTTATGTAACTCTGTTGGTACTTTGTTATGTAACTCTGTTGGTACTTTGTTATGTAACTCTGTTGGTACTTTGTATACGTTATGTAACTCTGTTGGTACTTTGTTATGTAACTCTGTTGGTACTTTGTTATGTAACTCTGTTGGTACTTTGTTATGTAACTCTGTTGGTACTTTGTTATGTACCTCTGTTGGTACTTTGTTATGTAACTCTGTTGGTACTTTGTTATGTAACTCTGTTGGTACTTTGTTATATAACTCTGTTGGTACTTTGTTATGTAACTCTGTTGGTACTTTGTTATGTAACTCTGTTGGTACTTTGTTATGTAACTCTGTTGGTACTTTGTTATATAACTCTGTTGGTACTTTGTTATGTAACTCTGTTGGTACTTTGTTATGTAACTCTGTTGGTACTTTGTTATGTAACTCTGTTGGTACTTTGTTATGTAACTCTGTTGGTACTTTGTTATGTAACTATGTTGGTACTTTGTTATGTAACTCTGTTGGTACTTTGTTATGTAACTATGTTGTACTTTGTTATGTAACTCTGTTGGTACTTTGTTATGTAACTCTGTTGGTACTTTGTTATGTAACTCTGTTGGTACTTTGTTATGTAACTCTGTTGGTACTTTGTTATGTAACTCTGTTGGTACTTTGTTATGTAACTCTGTTGGTACTTTGTTATGTAACTCTGTTGGTACTTTGTTATGTAACTCTGTTGGTACTTTGTTATTAACTCTGTTGGTACTTTGTTATGTAACTCTGTTGTACTTTGTTATGTAACTCTGTTGGTACTTTGTTATGTAACTCTGTTGGTACTTTGTTATGTAACTCTGTTGGTACTTTGTTATGTAACTCTGTTGGTACTTTGTTATGTAACTCTGTTGGTACTTTGTTATGTAACTATGTTGGTACTTTGTTATGTAACTCTGTTGGTACTTTGTTATGTAACTCTGTTGGTACTTTGTTATGTAACTCTGTTGGTACTTTGTTATGTAACTCTGTTGGTACTTTGTTATGTAACTCTGTTGGTACTTTGTTATGTAACTCTGTTGGTACTTTGTTATGTAACTCTGTTGGTACTTTGTTATGTAACTCTGTTGGTACTTTGTTATGTAACTCTGTTGGTACTTTGTTATGTAACTCTGTTGGTACTTTGTTATGTAACTCTGTTGGTACTTTGTTATGTAACCTTGTTGGTACTTTGTTATGTAACTCTGTTGGTACTTTGTTATGTAACTCTGTTGGTACTTTGTTATGTAACTCTGTTGGTACTTTGTTATGTAACTCTGTTGGTACTTTGTTATGTAACTCTGTTGGTACTTTGTTATGTAACTATGTTGATACTTTGTTATTTAACTCTGTTGTTACTTTGTTATGTAACTCTGTTGGTACTTTGTTATGTAACTCTGTTGGTACTTTGTTATGTAACTCTGTTGGTACTTTGTTATGTAACTCTGTTGGTACTTTGTTATGTAACTCTGTTGGTACTTTGTTATGTAACTCTGTTGGTACTTTGTTATGTAACTCTGTTGGTACTTTGTTATGTAACTCTGTTGGTACTTTGTTATGTAACTCTGTTGGTACTTTGTTATGTAACTCTGTTGGTACTTTGTTATGTAACTCTGTTGGTACTTTGTTACAACTCTGTTGGTACTTTGTTATGTAACTCTGTTGGTACTTTGTTATGTAACTCTGTTGGTACTTTGTTATGTAACTCTGTTGGTACTTTGTTATGTAACTATGTTGGTACTTTGTTATGTAACTCTGTTGGTACTTTGTTATGTAACTCTGTTGGTACTTTGTTATGTAACTCTGTTGTACTTTGTTATGTAACTCTGTTGGTACTTTGTTATGTAACTCTGTTGGTACTTTGTTATGTAACTCTGTTGGTACTTTGTTATGTAACTCTGTTGGTACTTTGTTATGTAACTCTGTTGGTACTTTGTTATGTAACTCTGTTGGTACTTTGTTATGTAACTCTGTTGGTACTTTGTTATGTAACTCTGTTGGTACTTTGTTATGTAACTATGTTGGTACTTTGTTATGTAACTCTGTTGGTACTTTGTTATGTAACTCTGTTGGTACTTTGTTATGTAACTATGTTGGTACTTTGTTATGTAACTCTGTTGGTACTTTGTTATGTAACTCTGTTGGTACTTTGTTATGTAACTATGTTGGTACTTTGTTATGTAACTCTGTTGGTACTTTGTTATGTAACTCTGTTGGTACTTTGTTATGTAACTATGTTGGTACTTTGTTATGTAACTCTGTTGGTACTTTGTTATGTAACTCTGTTGGTACTTTGTTATGTAACTCTGTTGGTACTTTGTTATGTAACTCTGTTGGTACTTTGTTATGTAACTCTGTTGGTACTTTGTTATGTAACTCTGTTGGTACTTTGTTATGTAACTCTGTTGGTACTTTGTTATGTAACTCTGTTGGTACTTTGTTGCAACTCTGTTGTTGGTACTTTGTTATGTAACTATGTTGGTACTTTGTTATGTAACTCTGTTGGTACTTTGTTATGTAACTCTGTTGGTACTTTGTTATGTAACTCTGTTGGTACTTTGTTATGTAACTCTGTTGGTACTTTGTTATGTAACTCTGTTGGTACTTTGTTATGTAACTCTGTTGGTACTTTGTTATGTAACTCTGTTGGTACTTTGTTATGTAACTCTGTTGGTACTTTGTTATGTAACTCTGTTGGTACTTTGTTATGTAACTCTGTTGGTACTTTGTTATGTAACTCTGTTGGTACTTTGTTATGTAACTCTGTTGGTACTTTGTTATGTACTGTGTTGGTACTTTGTTATGTAACTCTGTTGGTACTTTGTTATGTAACTCTGTTGGTACTTTGTTATGTAACTCTGTTGGTACTTTGTTATGTAACTCTGTTGGTACTTTGTTATGTAACTCTGTTGGTACTTTGTTATGTAACTCTGTTGGTACTTTGTTATGTAACTCTGTTGGTACTTTGTTATGTAACTCTGTTGGTACTTTGTTATGTAACTCTGTTGGTACTTTGTTATGTAACTCTGTTGGTACTTTGTTATGTAACTCTGTTGGTACTTTGTTATGTAACTCTGTTGGTACTTTGTTATGTAACTCTGTTGGTACTTTGTTATGTAACTCTGTTGGTACTTTGTTATGTAACTCTGTTGGTACTTTGTTATGTAACTCTGTTGGTACTTTGTTATGTAACTCTGTTGGTACTTTGTTATGTAACTCTGTTGGTACTTTGTTATGTAACTCTGTTGGTACTTTGTTATGTAACTCTGTTGGTACTTTGTTATGTAACTCTGTTGGTACTTTGTTATGTAACTCTGTTGGTACTTTGTTATGTAACTCTGTTGGTACTTTGTTATGTAACTCTGTTGGTACTTTGTTATGTAACTCTGTTGGTACTTTGTTATGTAACTCTGTTGGTACTTTGTTATGTAACTCTGTTGGTACTTTGTTATGTAACTCTGTTGGTACTTTGTTATGTAACTCTGTTGGTACTTTGTTATGTAACTCTGTTGGTACTTTGTTATGTAACTCTGTTGGTACTTTGTTATGTAACTCTGTTGGTACTTTGTTATGTAACTCTGTTGGTACTTTGTTACAACTCTGTTAGTACTTTGTTATGTAACTGTGTTGGTACTTTGTTATGTAACTATGTTGGTACTTTGTTATGTAACTCTGTTGGTACTTTGTTATGTAACTCTGTTGGTACTTTGTTATGTAACTCTGTTGGTACTTTGTTATGTAACCTTGTTGGTACTTTGTTATGTAACTCTGTTGGTACTTTGTTATGTAACTCTGTTGGTACTTTGTTATGTAACTCTGTTGGTACTTTGTTATGTAACTCTGTTGGTACTTTGTTATGTAACTCTGTTGGTACTTTGTTATGTAACTCTGTTGGTACTTTGTTATGTAACTCTGTGTTGGTACTTTGTTATGTAACTCTGTTGGTACTTTGTTATGTAACTCTGTTGGTACTTTGTTATGTAAACTCTGTTGGTACTTTGTTATGTAACTCTGTTGGTACTTTGTTATGTAACTCTGTTGGTACTTTGTTATGTAACTCTGTTTGGTACTTTGTTATGTAACTCTGTTGGTACTTTGTTATGTAACTCTGTTGGTACTTTGTTATGTAACTCTGTTGGTACTTTGTTATGTAACTCTGTTGGTACTTTGTTATGTAACTCTGTTGGTACTTTGTTATGTAACTCTGTTGGTACTTTGTTAATGTAACTCTGTTGGTACTTTGTTATGTAACTCTGTTGGTACTTTGTTATGTAAACTCTGTTGGTACTTTGTTATGTAACTATGTTGGTACTTTGTTAGTAACTGTGTACTTTGTTATGTAACTCTGTTGGTACTTTGTTATGTAACTCTGTTGGTACTTTGTTATGTAACTCTGTTGGTACTTTGTTATGTAACTCTGTTGGTACTTTGTTATGTAACTCTGTTGGTACTTTGTTATGTAACTCTGTTGGTACTTTGTTATGTAACTCTGTTGGTACTTTGTTATGTAACTCTGTTGGTACTTTGTTATGTAACTCTGTTGGTACTTTGTTATGTAACTCTTTGTTATGTAACTTGTTGTACTTTGTTATAACTCTGTTGGTACTTTGTTATGTAACTCTGTTGGTACTTTGTTATGTAACTCTGTTGGTACTTTGTTATGTAACTCTGTTGGTACTTTGTTATGTAACTTGTTGGTACTTTGTTATGTAACTCTGTTGGTACTTTGTTATGTAACTATGTTGGTACTTTGTTATGTAACTCTGTTGGTACTTTGTTATGTAACTCTGTTGGTACTTTGTTATGTAACTCTGTTGGTACTTTGTTATGTAACTCTGTTGGTACTTTGTTATGTAACTCTGTTGGTACTTTGTTATGTAACTCTGTTGGTACTTTGTTATGTAACATGTTGGTACTTTGTTATGTAACTTGTTGGTAATTCTTTGTTATGTAACTCTGTTGGTACTTTGTTATGTAACTCTTTTGGTACTTTGTTATGTAACTCTGTTGGTACTTTGTTATGTAACTCTGTTGGTACTTTGTTATGTAACTCTGTTGGTACTTTGTTATGTAACTCTGTTGGTACTTTGTTATGTAACTCTTTTGGTACTTTGTTATGTAACTCTGTTGGTACTTTGTTATGTAACTCTGTTGGTACTTTGTTATGTAACTCTGTTGGTACTTTGTTATGTAACTCTGTTGGTACTTTGTTATGTAACTCTGTTGGTACTTTGTTATGTAACTCTGTTGGTACTTTGTTATGTAACTCTGTTGGTACTTTGTTATGTAACTCTCTGTTGGTACTTTGTTATGTAACTCTGTTGGTACTTTGTTATGTAACTCTGTTGGTACTTTTGTTATGTAACTCTGTTGGTACTTTGTTATGTAACTCTGTTGGTACTTTGTTATGTAACTCTGTTGGTACTTTGTTATGTAACTCTGTTGGTACTTTGTTATGTAACTCTGTTGGTACTTTGTTATGTAACTCTGTTGGTACTTTGTTATGTAACTCTGTTGGTACTTTGTTATGTAACTCTGTTGGTACTTTGTTATGTAACTCTGTTGGTACTTTGTTATGTAACTCTGTTGGTACTTTGTTATGTAACTCTGTTGGTACTTTGTTATGTAACTCTGTTGGTACTTTGTTATGTAACTCTGTTGGTACTTTGTTATGTAACTCTGTTGGTACTTTGTTATGTAACTCTGTTGGTACTTTGTTATGTAACTCTGTTGGTACTTTGTTATGTAACTCTGTTGGTACTTTGTTATGTAACTCTGTTGGTACTTTGTTATGTACCTCTGTTGGTACTTTGTTATGTAACTCTGTTGATACTTTGTTATGTACCTCTGTTGGTACTTTGTTATGTAACTCTGTTGGTACTTTGTTACAACTCTGTTGTTGGTACTTTGTTATGTAACTCTGTTGGTACTTTGTTATGTAACTCTGTTGGTACTTTGTTATGTAACTCTGTTGGTACTTTGTTATGTAACTCTGTTGGTACTTTGTTTATGTAACTCTGTTGGTACTTTGTTATGTAACTCTGTTGGTACTTTGTTATGTAACTATGTTGTTGGTACTTTGTTATGTAACTCTGTTGGTACTTTGTTATGTAACTCTGTTGGTACTTTGTTATGTAACTCTGTTGGTACTTTGTTATGTAACTCTGTTGGTACTTTGTTATGTAACTCTGTTGGTACTTTGTTATGTAACTCTGTTGGTACTTTGTTATGTAACTCTGTTGGTACTTTGTTATGTAACTCTGTTGGTACTTTGTTATGTAACTTGTGTACTTTGTTATGTAACTTGTTGGTACTTTGTTATGTAACTCTGTTGGTACTTTGTTATGTAACTCTGTTGGTACTTTGTTATGTAACTATGTTGGTACTTTGTTATGTAACTCTGTTGGTACTTTGTTATGTAACTCTGTTGGTACTTTGTTATGTAACTCTGTTGGTACTTTGTTATGTAACTCTGTTGGTACTTTGTTATGTAACTCTGTTGGTACTTTGTTATGTAACTCTGTTGGTACTTTGTTATGTAACTCTGTTGGTACTTTGTTATGTAACTCTGTTGGTACTTTGTTATGTAACCTCTGTTGGTACTTTGTTATGTAACTCTGTTGGTACTTTGTTATGTAACTCTGTTGGTACTTTGTTATGTAACTCTGTTGGTACTTTGTTATGTAACTCTGTTGGTACTTTGTTATGTAACTCTGTTGGTACTTTGTTATGTAACTCTGTTGGTACTTTGTTATGTAACTCTGTTGGTACTTTGTTATGTAACTCTGTTGGTACTTTGTTATGTAACTCTGTTGGTACTTTGTTATGTAACTATGTTGGTACTTTGTTATGTAACTCTGTTGGTACTTTGTTATGTAACTCTGTTGGTACTTTGTTATGTAACTCTGTTGGTACTTTGTTATGTAACTCTGTTGGTACTTTGTTATGTAACTCTGTTGGTACTTTGTTATGTAACTCTGTTGGTACTTTGTTATGTAACTCTGTTGGTACTTTGTTATGTAACTCTGTTGGTACTTTGTTATGTAACTCTGTTGGTACTTTGTTATGTAACTCTGTTGGTACTTTTACTTTGTTTGTAACTCTGTTGGTACTTTGTTATGTAACTCTGTTGGTACTTTGTTATGTAACTCTGTTGGTACTTTGTTATGTAACTCTGTTGGTACTTTGTTATGTAACTCTGTTGGTACTTTGTTATGTAACTCTGTTGGTACTTTGTTATGTAACTCTGTTGGTACTTTGTTATGTAACTCTGTTGGTACTTTGTTATGTAACTCTGTTGGTACTTTGTTATGTAACTGTTGGTACTTTGTTATGTAACTCTGTTGGTACTTTGTTATGTAACTCTGTTGGTACTTTGTTATGTAACTCTGTTGGTACTTTGTTATGTAACTCTGTTGGTACTTTGTTATGTAACTCTGTTGGTACTTTGTTATGTAACTCTGTTGGTACTTTGTTATGTAACTCTGTTGGTACTTTGTTATGTAACTCTGTTGGTACTTTGTTATGTAACTCTGTTGGTACTTTGTTATGTAACTCTGTTGGTACTTTGTTATGTAACTCTGTTGGTACTTTGTTATGTAACTCTGTTGGTACTTTGTTATGTAACTCTGTTGGTACTTTGTTATGTAACTCTGTTGGTACTTTGTTATGTAACTCTGTTGGTACTTTGTTATGTAACTCTGTTGGTACTTTGTTATGTAACTCTGTTGGTACTTTGTTATGTAACTTTGTTGGTACTTTGTTATGTAACTCTGTTGGTACTTTGTTATGTAACTCTGTTGGTACTTTGTTATGTAACTCTGTTGGTACTTTGTTATGTAACTATGTTGGTACTTTGTTATGTAACTCTGTTGGTACTTTGTTATGTAACTATGTTGGTACTTTTTTATGTAACTCTGTTGGTACTTTGTTATGTAACTCTGTTGGTACTTTGTTATGTAACTCTGTTGGTACTTTGTTATGTAACTCTGTTGGTACTTTGTTATGTAACTCTGTTGGTACTTTGTTATGTAACTCTGTTGGTACTTTGTTATGTAACTTGTTGGTACTTTGTTATGTAACTCTGTTGGTACTTTGTTATGTAACTCTGTTGGTACTTTGTTATGTAACTCTGTTGGTACTTTGTTATGTAACTCTGTTGGTACTTTGTTATGTAACTCTGTTGGTACTTTGTTATGTAACTCTGTTGGTACTTTGTTATGTAACTCTGTTGGTACTTTGTTATGTAACTCTGTTGGTACTTTGTTATGTAACTCTGTTGGTACTTTGTTATGTAACTCTGTTGGTACTTTGTTATGTAACTCTGTTGGTACTTTGTTATGTAACTCTGTTGGTACTTTGTTATGTAACTCTGTTGGTACTTTGTTATGTAACTCTGTTGGTACTTTGTTATGTAACTCTGTTGGTACTTTGTTATGTAACTCTGTTGGTACTTTGTTATGTAACTCTGTTGGTACTTTGTTATGTAACTCTGTTGGTACTTTGTTATGTAACTCTGTTGGTACTTTGTTATGTAACTCTGTTGGTACTTTGTTATGTAACTCTGTTGGTACTTTGTTATGTAACTCTGTTGGTACTTTGTTATGTAACTCTGTTGGTACTTTGTTTGTTAAACTCTGTTGGTACTTTGTTATGTAACTCTGTTGGTACTTTGTTATGTAACTCTGTTGGTACTTTGTTATGTAACTCTGTTGGTACTTTGTTATTTACTTTGTTATGTAACTCTGTTGGTACTTTGTTATGTAACTCTGTTGGTACTTTGTTATGTAACTCTGTTGGTACTTTGTTATGTAACTCTGTTGGTACTTTGTTATGTAACTCTGTTGGTACTTTGTTATGTAACTCTGTTGGTACTTTGTTATGTAACTCTGTTGGTACTTTGTTATGTAACTCTGTTGGTACTTTGTTATGTAACTCTGTTGGTACTTTGTTATGTAACTCTGTTGGTACTTTGTTATGTAACTCTGTTGGTACTTTGTTATGTAACTCTGTTGGTACTTTGTTATGTAACTCTGTTGGTACTTTGTTATGTAACTCTGTTGGTACTTTGTTATGTAACTCTGTTGGTACTTTGTTATGTAACTCTGTTGGTACTTTGTTATGTAACTCTGTTGGTACTTTGTTATGTAACTCTGTTGGTACTTTGTTATGTAACTCTGTTGGTACTTTGTTATGTAACTCTGTTGGTACTTTGTTATGTAACTCTGTTGGTACTTTGTTATGTAACTCTGTTGGTACTTTGTTATGTAACTCTGTTGGTACTTTGTTATGTAACTCTGTTGGTACTTTGTTATGTAACTCTGTTGGTACTTTGTTATGTAACTCTGTTGGTACTTTGTTATGTAACTCTGTTGGTACTTTGTTATGTAACTCTGTTGGTACTTTGTTATGTAACTCTGTTGGTACTTTGTTATGTAACTCTGTTGGTACTTTGTTATGTAACTCTGTTGGTACTTTGTTATGTAACTCTGTTGGTACTTTGTTATGTAACTCTGTTGGTACTTTGTTATGTAACTCTGTTGGTACTTTGTTATGTAACTCTGTTGGTACTTTGTTATGTAACTCTGTTGGTACTTTGTTATGTAACTCTGTTGGTACTTTGTTATGTAACTCTGTTGGTACTTTGTTATGTAACTCTGTTGGTACTTTGTTATGTAACTCTGTTGGTACTTTGTTATGTAACTCTGTTGGTACTTTGTTATGTAACTCTGTTGGTACTTTGTTATGTAACTCTGTTGGTACTTTGTTATGTAACTCTGTTGGTACTTTGTTATGTAACTCTGTTGGTACTTTGTTATGTAACTCTGTTGGTACTTTGTTATGTAACTCTGTTGGTACTTTGTTATGTAACTCTGTTGGTACTTTGTTATGTAACTCTGTTGGTACTTTGTTATGTAACTCTGTTGGTACTTTGTTATGTAACTCTGTTGGTACTTTGTTATGTAACTTGTTGGTACTTTGTTATGTAACTCTGTTGGTACTTTGTTATGTAACTCTGTTGGTACTTTGTTATGTAACTCTGTTGGTACTTTTTGTATGTAACTATGTTGGTACTTTGTTATGTAACTCTGTTGGTACTTTGTTATGTAACTATGTTGGTACTTTGTTATGTAACTCTGTTGGTACTTTGTTATGTAACTCTGTTGGTACTTTGTTATGTAACTCTGTTGGTACTTTGTTATGTAACTCTGTTGGTACTTTGTTATGTAACTCTGTTGGTACTTTGTTATGTAACTATGTTGGTACTTTGTTATGTAACTCTGTTGGTACTTTGTTATGTAACTCTGTTGGTACTTTGTTATGTAACTCTGTTGGTACTTTGTTATGTAACTCTGTTGGTACTTTGTTATGTAACTCTGTTGGTACTTTGTTATGTAACTCTGTTGGTACTTTGTTATGTAACTCTGTTGGTACTTTGTTATGTAACTCTGTTGGTACTTTGTTATGTAACTCTGTTGGTACTTTGTTATGTAACTCTGTTGGTACTTTGTTATGTAACTCTGTTGGTACTTTGTTATGTAACTCTGTTGGTACTTTGTTATGTAACTCTGTTGGTACTTTGTTATGTAACTCTGTTGGTACTTTGTTATGTAACTCTGTTGGTACTTTGTTATGTAACTCTGTTGGTACTTTGTTATGTAACTCTGTTGGTACTTTGTTATGTAACTCTGTTGGTACTTTGTTATGTAACTCTGTTGGTACTTTGTTATGTAACTCTGTTGGTACTTTGTTATGTAACTCTGTTGGTACTTTGTTATGTAACTCTGTTGGTACTTTGTTATGTAACTCTGTTGGTACTTTGTTATGTAACTCTGTTGGTACTTTGTTATGTAACTCTGTTGGTACTTTGTTATGTAACTCTGTTGGTACTTTGTTATGTAACTCTGTTGGTACTTTGTTATGTAACTCTGTTGGTACTTTGTTATGTAACTCTGTTGGTACTTTGTTATGTAACTCTGTTGGTACTTTGTTATGTAACTATGTTGGTACTTTGTTATGTAACTCTGTTGGTACTTTGTTATGTAACTATGTTGGTACTTTGTTATGTAACTATGTTGGTACTTTGTTATGTAACTCTGTTGGTACTTTGTTATGTAACTCTGTTGGTACTTTGTTATGTAACTCTGTTGGTACTTTGTTATGTAACTCTGTTGGTACTTTGTTATGTAACTCTGTTGGTACTTTGTTATGTAACTCTGTTGGTACTTTGTTATGTAACTATGTTGGTACTTTGTTATGTAACTCTGTTGGTACTTTGTTATGTAACTCTGTTGGTACTTTGTTATGTAACTCTGTTGGTACTTTGTTATGTAACTCTGTTGGTACTTTGTTATGTAACTCTGTTGGTACTTTGTTATGTAACTCTGTTGGTATACTTTGTTATGTAACTCTGTTGGTACTTTGTTATGTAACTCTGTTGGTACTTTGTTATGTAACTCTGTTTGGTACTTTGTTATGTAACTCTGTTGGTACTTTGTTATGTACTCTGTTGTTACTTGTTATGTACTTGTTGGTACTTTGTTATGTAACTCTGTTGTTGGTACTTTGCTACAACTCTGTTGTTGGTACTTTGTTATGTAACTCTGTTGATACTTTGTTATGTAACTCTGTTGATACTTTGTTATGTAACTCTGTTGGTACTTTGTTATGTAACTCTGTTGGTACTTTGTTATGTAACTCTGTTGGTACTTTGTTATGTAACTCTGTTGGTACTTTGTTATGTAACTCTGTTGGTACTTTGTTATGTAACTCTGTTGGTACTTTGTTATGTAACTCTGTTGGGTACTTTGTTATGTAACTCTGTTGGTACTTTGTTATGTAACTCTGTTGATACTTTGTTATGTAACTCTGTTGGTACTTTGTTATGTAACTCTGTTGGTACTTTGTTATGTAACTATGTTGGTACTTTGTTATGTAACTCTGTTGGTACTTTGTTATGTAACTCTGTTGGTACTTTGTTATGTAACTCTGTTGGTACTTTGTTATGTAACTCTGTTGGTACTTTGTTATGCAACTCTGTTGTTGGTACTTTGTTATGTAACTCTGTTGGTACTTTGTTATGTAACTCTGTTGGTACTTTGTTATGTAACTCTGTTGGTACTTTGTTATGTAACTCTGTTGGTACTTTGTTATGTAACTCTGTTGGTACTTTGTTATGTAACTCTGTTGGTACTTTGTTATGTAACTCTGTTGGTACTTTGTTATGTAACTCTGTTGGTACTTTGTTATGTAACTCTGTTGGTACTTTGTTATGTAACTCTGTTGGTACTTTGTTATGTAACTCTGTTGGTACTTTGTTATGTAACTCTGTTGGTACTTTGTTATGTAACTCTGTTGGTACTTTGTTATGTAACTATGTTGGTACTTTGTTATGTAACTCTGTTGGTACTTTGTTATGTAACTATGTTGATACTTTGTTATGTAACTCTGTTGATACTTTGTTTTTTAACTCTGTTGGTACTTTGTTATGCAACTATGTTGGTACTTTGTTATGTAACTCTGTTGGTACTTTGTTATGTAACTCTGTTGGTACTTTGTTATGTAACTCTGTTGGTACTTTGTTATGTAACTATGTTTGGTACTTTGTTATGTAACTCTGTTTTTGTTTGTAACTTGTTGTACTTTGTTATGTAACTCTGTTGGTACTTTGTTATGTAACTCTGTTGGTACTTTGTTATGTAACTCTGTTGGTACTTTGTTATGTAACTATGTTGGTACTTTGTTATGTAACTCTGTTGGTACTTTGTTATGTAACTATGTTGGTACTTTGTTATGTAACTCTGTTGATACTTTGTTATGTAACTCTGTTGGTACTTTGTTATGTAACTTTTGTTGGTACTTTGTTATGTAACTCTGTTGGTACTTTGTTATGTAACTATGTTGGTACTTTGTTATGTAACTCTGTTGGTACTTTGTTATGTAACTCTGTTGGTACTTTGTATGTATTGACTTTGTTTTGTATTACTTGTTGGTACTTTGTTATGTAAACTCTGTTGGTACTTTGTTATGTAACTCTGTTGGTACTTTGTTATGTAACTCTGTTGTTGTACTTTGTTAAACTCTGTTGTTGGTACTTTGTTATGTAACTCTGTTGTTGGTACTTTGTTATGTAACTCTGTTGTTGGTACTTTGTTATGTAACTCTGTTGTGGTACTTTGTTACAACTCTGTTGTTGGTACTTTGTTATGTAACTCTGTTGTTGGTACTTTGTTAAACTCTGTTGGTACTTTGTTATGTAACTCTGTTGTTGGTACTTTGTTATGTAACTCTGTTGGTACTTTGTTATGTAACTCTGTTGTTGGTACTTTGTTATGTAACTCTGTTGGGTACTTTGTTATGTAACTCTGTGTTGGTACTTTGTTACAACTCTGTTGTTGGTACTTTGTTAAACTCTGTTGTTATTTGTAAACTCTGTTGTTGGTGTTACTCTGTTGGTACTTTGTTATGTAACTCTGTTGGTACTTTGTTACAACTCTGTTGGTACTTTGTTATGAAACTCTGTTGGTACTTTGTTATGTAACTCTGTTGTTGGTACTTTGTTATGTAACTCTGTTGGTACTTTGTTATGTAACTCTGTTGGTACTTTGTTATGTAACTCTGTTGGTACTTTGTTATGTAACTCTGTTGGTACTTTGTTATGTAACTCTGTTGGTACTTTGTTATGTAACTATGTTGGTACTTTGTTATGTAACTCTGTTGGTACTTTGTTATGTAACTCTGTTGGTACTTTGTTATGTAACTCTGTTGGTACTTTGTTATGTAACTATGTTGGTACTTTGTTATGTAACTATGTTGGTACTTTGTTATGTAACTTGTTTATGTAACTCTGTTGTACTTTGTTATGTAACTCTGTTGGTACTTTGTTATGTAACTATGTTGGTACTTTGTTATGTAACTCTGTTGGTACTTTGTTATGTAACTCTGTTGGTACTTTGTTATGTAACTATGTTGGTACTTTGTTATGTAACTCTGTTGGTACTTTGTTATGTAACTCTGTTGGTACTTTGTTATGTAACTATGTTGATACTTTGTTATGTAACTCTGTTGATACTTTGTTATGTAACTCTGTTGGTACTTTGTTATGTAACTCTGTTGGTACTTTGTTATGTAACTCTGTTGGTACTTTGTTATGTAACTATGTTGGTACTTTGTTATGTAACTCTGTTGGTACTTTGTTATGTAACTCTGTTGGTACTTTGTTATGTAACTCTGTTGGTACTTTGTTATGTAACTCTGTTGGTACTTTGTTATGTAACTCTGTTGGTACTTTGTTACAACTCTGTTGTTGGTACTTTGTTATGTAACTATGTTGGTACTTTGTTATGTAACTCTGTTGTTGGTACTTTGTTACAACTCGGTTGTTGGTACTTTGTTACAACTCTGCAGTTGGTACTTTGTTACAACTCTGCTGTTGGTGCTTTGTTACAACTCTGCTGTTGGTACTTTGTTATGTAACTCTGTTGTTGGTACTTTGCTACAACTCTGTTGTTGGTACTTTGTTATGTAACTCTGTTGTTGGTACTTTGTTATGTAACTCTGTTGGTACTTTGTTATGTAACTCTGTTGTTGGTACTTTGTTACAACTCGGTTGTTGGTACTTTGTTACAACTCTGTTGTTGGTACTTTGTTACAACTCTGTTGTTGGTGCTTTGTTACAACTCTGTTGTTGGTACTTTGTTACAACTCTGTTGTTGGTACTTTGTTACAACTCTGCAGTTGGTACTTTGTTACAACTCTGCTGTTGGTGCTTTGTTACAACTCTGCTGTTGGTACTTTGTTACAACTCTGTTGTTGGTACTTTGTTATGTAACTCTGTTGTTGGTACTTTGTTATGTAACTCTGTTTTTGGTACTTTGTTATGTAACTCTGTTTTTGGTACTTTGTTACAACTCTGTTGTTGGTACTTTGTTATGTAACTCTGTTGTTGGTACTTTGTTATGTAACTGTTGTTGGTACTTTGTTATGTAACTCTGTTGTTGGTACTTTGTTACAACTCTGTTGTTGGTACTTTGTTACAACTCTGCTGTTGGTACTTTGTTACAACTCTGTTGTTGGTACTTTGTTATGTAACTCTGTTGTTGGTACTTTGTTATGTAACTCTGTTGTTGGTACTTTGTTACAACTCTGTTGTTGGTACTTTGTTATGTAACTCTGTTGTTGGTACTTTGTTATGTAACTCTGTTGGTACTTTGTTATGTAACTCTGTTGTTGGTACTTTGTTACAACTCTGTTGTTGGTACTTTGTTACAACTCTGTTGTTGGTACTTTGTTACAACTCTGTTGTTGGTACTTTGTTACAACTCTGCTGTTGGTACTTTGTTACAACTCTGTTGTTGGTACTTTGTTACAACTGTGTTGTTGGTACTTTGTTACAACTCTGCTGTTGGTACTTTGTTACAACTCTGTTGTTGGTACTTTGTTATGTAACTCTGATGGTACTTTGTTACAACTCTGTTGTTGGTACTTTGTTACAACTCTGTTGTTGGTACTTTGTTACAACTCTGTTTTTGGTAATTTGTTACAACTCTGTTTTTTGGTGCTTTGTTACAACTCTTTTTGTGCTTTGTTACACAATGGGAATACACACCATTCTTTAAAAAAGACAAGAACAGTGACATAAAGTAGATAAAATCCTGTTTATTTATGTGGATTTCTCAGATACGATCGATCCGGATGATTATATGGATACACATATATAGATACCGTACAAACCACGTCAAAATCTGGAAAATCATAACAAATATCCTTTTATATAAGCTATACGTTTTTTTCTGTAAATGACTTTTACAATAATTAACATATTTACAAAAATAGAAATAAGAAAACTAAAACCATTAGAGAGCCACGTTATGAAACACATGATTATTGTTGGAGCTAATCAGTTCCCTGTCAACACGAAATGGTTTAGACTTTGTACCATAATAGATATAGCGGAAACCTAACTCAGAACATGTTTCTCTAAATCATGGACATATCGCTGAAACAATAATTATTAAAACAATGTTACATTAAAATACTGTGTATATATGTATGACAAAATCTGGGTAATATTTTCCTAACTCTCTTGTACTGTCCAACACTGTAAACTGTGTACCGATGACTTCATTTTCGTGTTCATGTTTAATTACGTTTATCTGAGTTTTTTTATTTAGCTATTTTCTGGCGACTAATTCTCTCGTAAAAAGCGAAATATACCAATTATAATCACACGTGAAAATTCGTTAGTTTACAGAATAAGAAACACATATAGTATGTACATAACACAACAGCCAGTGACGTAGTATGTACATAACACAAAAACCAGTGACGTAGTATGTACATAACACAATAACCTGTGACAAAATGATGAGGTACTCTGACTGGTCGTCCATTATAAGTATATTGCTAGTTCCAGTGAAAAACAACCCACGCTAATGCTAGTACCAGTGAACTACAACCCACGCTAATGCTAGTTCCAGTGAAAAACAACCCACCCTAATGCTAGTACCAGTGAACTACAACCCACGCTAATGCTAGTACCAGTGAACTACAACCCACGCTAATGCTAGTTCCAGTGAACTACAACCCACGCTAATACTAGTACCAGTGAACTACAACCCACGCTAATACTAGTACCAGTGTAATACAACCCACGCTAATGCTAGTACCAGTGTAATACAACTCACGTTAATACTAGTTCCAGTGTAATACAACTCACGCTAATGCTAGTACCAGTGCACTACAACCCTTGCTAATGCTAGTACCAGTCTACTACAACCCATGCTAATGCTAGTACCAGTCTACTACAACCTACACTAATACTAGTACCAGTGAACTACAACCCACGCTAATACTAGTACCAGTCTACTACAACCCACGCTTATGCTAGTACCAGTGTACTACAACCTACGCTAATGCTAGTACCAGTGAACTACAACCCACGCTAATACTAGTACCAGTGTACTACAACCCACGCTAATGCTAGTACCAGTGTACTACAACCTACACTAATGCTAGTACCAGTGAACTACAACCCACGCTAATACTAGTACCAGTGTACTACAACCTACACTAATGCTAGTACCAGTGTACTACAACCTACGCTAATGCTAGTACCAGTGTACTACAACCTACACTAAACCTAGTACCAGTGTAATACAACCTACACTAATGCTAGTACCAGTCTACTACAACCCACGCTAATACTAGTACCAGTGTACTACAACCTACGCTAATGCTAGTACCAGTGTACTACAACCTACACTAAACCTAGTACCAGTGTAATACAACCTACACTAATGCTAGTACCAGTCTACTACAACTCACGCTAATACTAGTACCAGTCTACTACAACTCACGTTAATACTAGTACCAGTGTACTACAACCTACACTAATGCTAGTACCAGTCTACTACAACTCACGCTAATACTAGTACCAGTGTACTATAACCCACGCTAATGCTAGTACCAGTCTACTACAACCTACACTAATGCTAGTTCCAGTGAACTACAACCTACGCTAATGCTAGTACCAGTGTACTACAACCTACACTAATGCTAGTTCTAGTGTTTTACAACCTACGCTAATGCTAGTACCAGTGTACTACAACCCACGCTAATGCTAGTACCAGTGTACTACAACCTACGCTAATGCTAGTTCCAGTGTACTACAACCTACACTAATGCTAGTTCTAGTGTACTAGAACCTACGCTAATGCTAGTACCAGTGTACTACAACCCACGCTAATGCTAGTACCAGTGAACTACAACCCACGCTAATACTAGTACCAGTGTAATACAACCCACACTAATGCTAGTTCCAGTGTACTACAACCTACGCTAATGCTAGTACCAGTGTACTACAACCCACGCTAATGCTAGTTCCAATGTACTAAAACCTACGCTAATACTAGTACCAGTGTAATACATAATAATCCCCTGGACACGTACATACAGGATTATGTAATCCCCTGGACACGTACATACAGGATTATATAATCCCCTGGATACGTACATACAGGATTAAATAATCCCCTGGACACCTACATACAGGATTATATAGTCCACTGGACACGTACATACAGGATTATATAATTCCCTGGACACGTACATACAGGATTATATAGTCCACTGGACACGTACATACAGGATTATATAATCTCCTGGACACGTACATACAGGATTATATAATCCCCTGGACACGTACATACAGGATTATATAATCCCCTGGACACGTACATACAGGATTATATAATCCCTTGGACACGTACATACAGGATTACAAAATCCCCAGGACACGTACATACAAGATTATAAAATCCCCTGGACAAGTACATACAGGATTATGTAATCCCCTGGACACGTACATACAGGATTATATAATCCCTTGAACACGTACATACAGGATTATATAATCCTCAGGACACGTACATACAGGATTATATAATCCCCTGTACGTACATACAGGATTATATAATCCCCTGGACACGTACATACAGGATTATATAATCCCCTGGACACGTACATACAGGATTATATAATCCCTTGGACACGTACATACAGGATTATATAATCCCCTGGACACGTACATACAGGATTATATAATCCCCTGGACACGTACATACAGGATTATATTATCCTCAGGACACGTACATACAGGATTATATAATCCCCTGGACACGTACATACAGGATTATATAATTCCCTGGACACGTACATACAGGATTATATAATCCCCTGGACACGTACATACAGGATTATATAATCCCCTGGACACGTACATACAGGATTATATAATCCCTTGGACACGTACATACAGGATTATATAATCCCCTGGACACGTACATACAGGATTATATAATCCCCTGGACACGTACATACAGGATTATATAATCCCCTGAACACGTACATACAGGATTATATAATCCCCTGGACACGTACATACATGATTATATAATCCCCTGAACACGTACATACAGGATTATATAATCCCCTGGACACGTACATACATGATTATATAATCCCCTGAACACGTACATACAGGATTATATAATCCCTTGAACACGTACATACAGGATTATATAATCCTCAGGACACGTACATACAAGATTATATATTCCCCTGGACACGTACATACAGGATTATGTAATCCAGTGGACACATACATACAGGATTATAAAATCCCCTGGACACGTTCAATTATTCCTGCCGTTGATAAACTTTAGGTGTTACAGGCACACAAACCAGCTTTGCATTAGCTTTATTCCACTGTTTGTGAAATGAACTTTCTTTATCTTGACCTTGACCTTTGGTTCAGAAGCCTTGACCATCACCTTTGCTTCAGAAGCCTTGACCTTGCAGCCACGTTTCCACCTTATTGTAGTTCTCGCTCATCCATTTGACATTACTGGAGGTCTTCTCGATAGCCTGCTTGAAGGCACGGGTGCCTGAACCCATATCCGGGTGCTTCTCCATGAAATCATTGAGCTGATATTGAAAAAATAATCAGGTTATATATTGAACAATGAGTGAAAACAAACGTTAAAGAAGTGGTCAGATACATTATGGAAGTGATCGGTTACATTATAGAAGTGGTCGATTACATTATAGAAGTGGTCGGTTACATTATAGAAGTGGTCATTATAACAGAATGGTGATCATTTACACACACACACATACACACACATACACACACATACACACACATACACACACACACACACACATACACACACACACATACACACACATACACACACATATATATAAGTAATGTAATCAATCGATCATCAAAACGAAGGAAGTTATTACATCAAGTTATTATTTCTATCTGCCAGGATTTTCAAAAGGAAAGCAAATATTTGTATTGCCGACAAAGTTTAGAGTGATGCCTTGTATAATTGTCTCATCGAACCATTAATTCATTGAAATGTACATGTATGCCATCAAATATAACCTCATAGTTACGTTAGTAAGCATTGTTACCATTCCATTCTACACATCACAATTCTTGTCACGTACAAACTCACAATCATGCAGTTATAGTGGTAATACATAAGGATCTGACAATGAAGGCAAAACAAGGACTTAACAATCAAGAAAAACAAGGTATGTACAAGCCAAGCAAGGCAAAACAAGGATTGAACAAGCAAGGCAAAACAAGGATTGAACAAGCAAGAAAAAACACGGTATGTATAAGCAAGGCAAAACAAGGATTGAACAAGCAAGGCAAAACAAGGATTGAACAAGCAAGAATAAACACAGTATGTATAAGCAAGGCAAAACAAGGTATGTACAAGCAAGGCAAAACAAGCCCACTTTTAAGAAGATAGATAGCACAGTTATCGCTGGAGCCTAATATGATAACGTAATGACATTAGACAAAGCCACCTTGAGAGAAGCCACCGATAGACCCATTAAACCTACAGTATACCTGGTCAAACTCTATCTGGGTGTTAAAGTGTTTCAGTATTCCCGACACTAGCTTAGCTAGCTGAAATACTCCACCTCCTAATCTGAAATTTAATAAATTAGTTCATTTTACTGTCACAATAGTGATAATCTCAGGCCTCAGATTCTGTCCTTATAACCAACAATATAATGATATTCTCATTCCTCAGATTCTGTCCTTATAACCAACAATATAATGATATTCTCATTCCTCAGATTCTGTCCTTATAACCAACAATATAATGATATTGTCAGGCCTCAGATTCTGTCCTTATATCCAACAATATAATGATATTGTCATTCCTCAGATTCTGTCCTTATAACCAACAATATAATGATATTGTCAGGCCTCAGATTCTGTCCTTATATCCAACAATATAATGATAATCTCATTCCTCAGATTCTGTCCTTATAACCAACAATATAATGATATTGTCATTCCTCAGATTCTGTCCTTATAACCAACAATATAATGATAATCTCAGTCCTCAGATTCTGTCCTTATATCCAACAATATAATGATAATCTCATTCCTCAGATTCTGTCCTTATAACCAACAATATAATGATATTCTCATTCCTCAGATTCTGTCCTTATATCCAACAATATAATGATAATCTCATTCCTCAGATTCTGTCCTTATAACCAACAATATAATGATATTCTCATTCCTCAGATTCTGTCCTTATATCCAACAATATATTGATATTCTCATTCCTCAGATTCTGTCCTTATATCCAACAATATATTGATATTCTCATTCCTCAGATTCTGTCCTTATATCCAACAATATAATGATAATCTCATTCCTCAGATTCTGTCCTTATAACCAACAATATAATGATATTCTCATTCCTCAGATTCTGTCCTTATAACCAACAATATAATGATATTCTCATTCCTCAGATTCTGTCCTTATAACCAACAATATAATGATATTCTCATTCCTCAGATTCTGTCCTTATAACCAACAATATAATGATAATCTCAGTCCTCAGATTCTGTCTTTATAACCAACAATATAATGATATTCTCATTCCTCAGATTCTGTCCTTATAACCAACAATATAATGATATTCTCATTCCTCAGATTCTGTCTTTATAACCAACAATATAATGATATTCTCATTCCTCAGATTCTGTCCTTATAACCAACAATATAATGATATTCTCATTCCTCAGATTCTGTCCTTATAACCAACAATATAATGATATTCTCATTCCTCAGATTCTGTCCTTATAACCAACAATATAATGATATTTTCATTCCTCAGATTCTGTCCTTATAACCAACAATATAATGATATTGTCAGGCCTCAGATTCTGTCCTTATAACCAACAATATAATGATATTCTCATTCCTCAGATTCTGTCCTTATAACCAACAATATAATGATATTCTCATTCCTCAGATTCTGTCCTTATAACCAACAATATATTGATATTCTCATTCCTCAGATTCTGTCCTAATAAGTTTTTGACACAGTGTGTGATGCTGTCAAAATATTCTATACCTGTCCAAACTAGCTCTTACAGTATATAATGATGTATCAGGTAGATAGTTTACTAGTCTCTACAGTATTTACCTGGTACAGAGACTTATAGATGATGTATTAGGTAGATAGTTTACTAGTCTCTACAGTATTTACCTGGTACAGAGACTTGTAGATGATGTATTAGGTAGATAGTTTACTAGCATCTACAGTATTTACCTGGTACAGAGACTTTTAGATGATGTATTTGGTAGATAGTTTACTAGTCTCTACAGTATTTACCTGGTACAGAGAGACTTGTAGATGATGTATTAGGTAGATAGTTTACTAGTCTCTACAGTATTTACCTGGTACAGAGAGACTTGTAGATGATGTATTAGGTAGATAGTTTACTAGTCTCTACAGTATTTACCTGGTACAGACACTTGTAGATGATGTATTAGGTAGATAGTTTACTAGTCTCTACAGTATTTACCTGGTACAGAGAGATTTGTAGATGATGTATTAGGTAGATAGTTTACTAGCCTCTACAGTATTTACCTGGTACAGAGAGACTTGTAGATGATGTATTAGGTAGATAGTTTACTAGTCTCTACAGTATTTACCTGGTACAGACACTTGTAGATGATGTATTAGGTAGATAGTTTACTAGTCTCTACAGTATTTACCTGGTACAGACACTTGTAGATGATGTATTAGGTAGATAGTTTACTAGTCTCTACAGTATTTACCTGGTACAGAGACTTGTAGATGATGTATTAGGTAGATAGTTTACTAGCATCTACAGTATTTACCTGGTACAGAGACTTTTAGATGATGTATTTGGTAGATAGTTTACTAGTCTCTACAGTATTTACCTGGTACAGACACTTGTAGATGATGTATTAGGTAGATAGTTTACTAGTCTCTACAGTATTTACCTGGTACAGAGACTTGTAGATGATGTATTAGGTAGATAGTTTACTAGTCTCTACAGTATTTACCTGGTACAGACACTTGTAGATGATGTATTAGGTAGATAGTTTACTAGTCTCTACAGTATTTACCTGGTACAGAGACTTGTAGATGATGTATTAGGTAGATAGTTTACTAGTCTCTATACAGTATTTACCTGGTACAGAGACTTGTAGATGATGTATTAGGTAGATAGTTTACTAGTCTCTACAGTATTTACCTGGTACAGAGACTTGTAGATGATGTATTAGGTAGATAGTTTACTAGCCTCTACAGTATTTACCTGGTACAGAGAGACTTGTAGATGATGTATTAGGTAGATAGTTTACTAGTCTCTACAGTATTTACCTGGTACAGAGACTTGTAGATGATGTATTAGGTAGATAGTTTACTAGCATCTACAGTATTTACCTGGTACAGAGAGACTTGTAGATGATGTATTAGGTAGATAGTTTACTAGTCTCTACAGTATTTACCTGGTACAGAGAGACTTGTAGATGATGTATTAGGTAGATAGTTTACTAGTCTCTACAGTATTTACCTGGTACAGAGAGACTTGTAGATGATGTATTAGGTAGATAGTTTACTAGTCCTCTACAGTATTTACCTGGTACAGAGAGACTTGTAGATGATGTATTAGGTAGATAGTTTACTAGTCTCTACAGTATTTACCTGGTACAGAGACTTGTAGATGATGTATTAGGTAGATAGTTTACTAGTCTCTACAGTATTTACCTGGTACAGAGAGACTTGTAGATGATGTATTAGGTAGATAGTTTACTAGCCTCTACAGTATTTACCTGGTACAGAGAGACTTGTAGATGATGTATTAGGTAGATAGTTTACTAGTCTCTACAGTATTTACCTGGTACAGAGAGACTTGTAGATGATGTATTAGGTAGATAGTTTACTAGTCTCTACAGTATTTACCTGGTACAGACACTTGTAGATGATGTATTAGGTAGATAGTTTACTAGTCTCTACAGTATTTACCTGGTACAGAGAGACTTGTAGATGATGTATTAGGTAGATAGTTTACTAGCCTCTACAGTATTTACCTGGTACAGAGAGACTTGTAGATGATGTATTAGGTAGATAGTGTACTACATATGTAGCCTCTACAGTATTTACCTGGTACAGAGAGACTTGTAGATGATGTATTAGGTAGATAGTGTACTACATATGTAGCCTCTACAGTATTTACCTGGTACAGAGAGACTTGTAGATGATGGATTAGGTAGATAGTTTACTAGTTTTTACAGTATTTACCTGGTACAGAGACTTGTAGATGATGTATTAGGTAGATAGTTTACTAGTCTTTACAGTATTTACCTGGTACAGAGACTTTTAGTTGATGTATTAGGTAGATAGTGTACTAGCCTCTACAGTATTTACCTGGTACAGAGAGACTTGTAGATGATGTATTAGGTAGATAGTTTACTAGTCTTTACAGTATTTACCTGGTACAGAGACTTGTAGATGATGTATTAGGTAAATAGTTTACTAGCATCTACAGTATTTACCTGGTACAGAGAGACTTGTATATGTTGTATTAGGTAGATAGTTTACTAGTCTCTACAGTATTTACCTGGTACAGAGACTTGTAGATAATGTATTAGGTAGATAGTTTACTAGCCTCTACAGTATTTACCTGGTACAGAGAGACTTGTATATGATATATTAGGTAGATAGTTTACTAGCCTCTACAGTATTTACCTGTTCTAGTTCATATTCAGTGTTGAATTTACTACTTAGGCCCGATATCAAACCACTGAATGAAAATGAGCCTGCTCCATATCTGAAATATTGAGAATCTCTACACATTATCTGCAAATCACTTTGGACTGTTCACTTGATGTGATCCATCATCTGTCTGGGTACCTAACAGACCCATGATTGTAACGGAATACTACTGTAGATAAGTATCTAAGAATCAGTTTGGTTAAATGTTGTTCGTGAAGAAAAGTTTGGGCATGCAGACATAAATATATCACAAAGTGTAATTTTATCAAAGTTGAGAACTACAACATGCACAAGCAGTACGATACGATGGAATGATAAATCCAAATAAAGAAAAAAAATAAACAGACAATAGAGTAGATTCTGTGTGGCAATACAGCAGATGTGATTGGTCATGCAGGGGAGAGAATTGTATACAGTAGATGTGATTGGTCATTTAGAGGAGAGAACTGTATACAGTAGATGTGATTGGTCATCCAGGGAAGAGAACTGTATACAGTATATGTGATTGGTCATTTAGGGGAGAGAACTGTATACAGTAGATGTGATTGGTCATTTAGGGGAAAGAACTGTATACAGCAGATGTGATTGGTCATTTAGGGGAAAGAACTGTATACAGTAGATGTGATTGGTCATTTAGGGGAGAGAACTGTATACAGCAGATGTGATTGGTCATTTGTATACAGCAGATGTGATTGGTCATTTAGGGGAGAGAACTGTATACAGTGGATGTGATTGGTCATTCAGGGGAGAGAACTGTATACAGTAGATGTGATTGGTCATTCAGGGGAGATAACTGTATACAGTAGATGTGATTGGTCATTCAGGGGAGAGAACTGTATACAGTAGATGTGATTGGTCATTCAGAGAAGATAACTGTATACAGTAGATGTGATTGGTCATTCAGGGGAGAGAACTGTATACCGCAGATGTGATTGGTCATTTAGGGGAGAAAACTGTATACAGCAGATGTGATTGGTCATTTAGGGGAGAGAACTGTATACAGTAGATGTGATTGGTCATTCAGGGGAGAGAACTGTATACAGTAGATGTGATTGGTCATTCAGGGGAGAGAACTGTATACAGTAGATGTGATTGGTCATTCAGGGGAGAGAACTGTATACAGTAGATGTGATTGGTCATTCAGGGGAGAGAACTGTATACAGTAGATGTGATTGGTCATTCAGGGGAGAGAACTGTATACAGTAGATGTGATTGGTCATTCAGGGGAGAGAACTGTATACAGTAGATGTGATTGGTCATTCAGGGGAGAGAACTGTATACAGTAGATGTGATTGGTCATTTAGGGGAGAGAACTGTATACAGCAGATGTGATTGGTCATTTAGGGGAGATAACTGGATACAGTAGATGTGATTGGTCATTCAGGGGAGAGAACTGTATACAGTAGATGTGATTGGTCATTCAGGGGAGAAAACTGTATAAAGCAGATGTGATTGGTCATTTAGGGGAAAGAACTGTATACAGCAGATGTGATTGGTCATTCAGGGGAGAGAACTGTATACAGTATATGTGATTGGTCATTTACAGGAGAGAACTGTATACAGCAGATGTGATTGGTCATTAAGGGGAGAGAACTGTATACAGTAGATGTGATTGGTCATTCAGGGGAGAGAAATGTATACAGTAGATGTGATTGGTCATTTAGGGGAGAGAACTGTATACAGTAGATGTGATTGGTCATTTAGGGGAGAGAACTGTATACAGTAGATGTGATTGGTCATTAAGGGGAGAGAACTGTATACAGCAGATGTGATTGGTCATTCAGGGAACTGATACAGAGTGTGATTGGTCATTTAGGGGATAGAACTGTATACAGTAGATGTGATTGGTCATTTAGGGGAGAGAACTGTATACAGTAGATGTGATTGGTCATTTAGGGGAGAGAACTGTATACAGTAGATGTGATTGGTCATTTAGGGGATAGAACTGTATACAGTAGATGTGATTGGTCATTTAGGGGATAGAACTGTATACAGTAGATGTGATTGGTAATTCAGGGAAGAGAACTGTATACAGTAGATGTGATTGGTCATTTAGGGGAGAGAACTGTATACAGTAGATGTGATTGGTCATTTGTATACAGTAGATGTGACTGGTCATTTAGGGGATAGAACTGTATACAGTAGATGTGATTGGTCATTTAGGGGATAGAACTGTATACAGTAGATGTGATTGGTCATTTAGGGGATAGAACTGTATACAGTAGATGTGATTGGTCATTCAAGGAAGAGAACTGTATACAGTAGATGTGATTGGTCATTCAGGGGAGAGAACTGTATACAGTAGATGTGATTGGTCATTTAGGGGATAGAACTGTATACAGTAGATGTGATTGGTCATTCAGGGGAGAGAACTGTATACAGTAGATGTGATTGGTCATTTAGGGGAGAGAACTATCAGATTGGTCATGATCATTAATATGTATGAACCTGTCATTTCATCATAAATCATGTTATAAAAGGCGGAGTCGAACCACACGAGTTGATATTACACATATTATAAAAGGCGGAGTCAAACCACCCGTGTTGATATTACACATGTTATAAAAGGCGGAGTCAAACCACACGTGTTGATATCATACAAGTTATAAAAGGGGGAGTCAAACCACACGAGTTGATATTACACATATTATAAAAGGCGGAGTCAAACCACACGTGTTGATATATCACGTTAAAAAGGGGGAGTCAAACCACACGTGTTGATTGTATAAGGGATCAAACACTGTTGATACAGGTTATAAAAGGGGGAGTCAAACCACACGAGTTGATATTACACATATTATAAAAGGCGGAGTCAAACCACACGTGTTGATATATCACGTTATAAAAGGCGGAGTCAAACCACACGTGTTGATATCATACATGTTATAAAAGGCGGAGTCAAACCACACGTGTTGATATCATACAGGTTATGAAAGGGGGAGTCAAACCACACGAGTTGATATTACACATATTATAAAAGGCGGAGTCAAACCACACGTGTTGATATATCAGGTTATAAAAGGCGGAGTCAAACCACACGTGTTGATATCATACATATTATAAAAGGCGGAGTCAAACCACACGTGTTGATATCATACAGGTTATGAAAGGGGGAGTCAAACCACACGAGTTGATATTACACATATTATATAAAAGGCGGAGTCAAACCACACGTGTTGATATATCACGTTATAAAAGGCGGAGTCAAACCACACGTGTTGATATATCACATGTTATAAAAGGCGGAGTCAAACCACACGTGTTGATATTACACATGTTATAAAAGGCGGAGTCAAACCACACGTGTTGATATTACACATGTTATAAAAGGGGGAGTCAAACCACACGTGTTGATATATCACATGTTATAAAAGGCGGAGTCAAACCACACGTGTTGATATTACACATGTTATAAAAGGCGGAGTCAAACCACACGTGTTGATATATCACATGTTATAAAAGGCGGAGTCAAACCACACGTGTTGATATTACACATGTTATAAAAGGCGGAGTCAAACCACACGTGTTGATATCATACAGGTTATAAAAGGGGGAGTCAAACCACACGTGTTGATATTACACATGTTATAAAAGGCGGAGTCAAACCACACGTGTTGATATTACACATGTTATAAAAGGCGGAGTCAAACCACACGCGTTGATATCATACAGGTTATAAAAGGCGGAGTCAAACCACACGTGTTGATATTTCACATGTTATAAAAGGCGGAGTCAAACCACACGAGTTGATATTACAAATGTTATCAAAGGCGGAGTCAAACCACACGTGTTGATATAACACATGTTATAAAAGGCGGAGTCAAACCACACGTGTTGATATAACACATGTTATAAAAGGCGGAGTCAAACTACACGTGTTGATATATCACATGTTATAAAAGGCGGAGTCAAACTACACGTGTTGATATATCACATGTTATAAAAGGCGGAGTCAAACCACACGTGTTGATATCATACAGGTTATAAAAGGCGGAGTCAAACCACACGTATTGATGTCATATCGGTTATAAAAGGCGGAGTCAAACCACACGTGTTGATATTACACATGTTATAAAAAGCGGAGTCGAACCACACGAGTTACACATGTTATGAAAGGCGGAGTCAAACTACACGTGATGATATTACACATGTTATAAAAAGCGGAGTCGAACCACACGAGTTACACATATTATAAAAGGCGGAGTTAAACCACACATGTTCATATTATACAGGTTATAAAAGGCGGAGTCAAACCACACGTGTTGATATATCACATGTTATAAAAGGCGGAGTCAAACCACACGAGTTAATATTACACATGTTATAAAAGGCGGAGTCAAACCACACGTGTTGATATATCACATGTTATAAAAGGCGGAGTCAAACCACACGTGTTGATATTACACATATTATAAAAGGCGGAGTCAAACCACCCGTGTTGATATTACACATATTATAAAAGGCGGAGTCAAACCACACGAGTTAATATTACACATGTTATAAAAGGCGGAGTCAAACCACACGTGTTGATATCATACAGGTTATAAAAAGCAGAGTCAAACCACACGAGTTAAACATGTTATAAAAGGCGAAGTTAAACCACACGAGATAATATTACACATGTTATAAAAGGCGGAGTCAAACCACACGTGTTGATATCATAGAGGTTATAAAAGGCGGAGTCAAACCACACGAGTTACACATGTTATAAAAGGCGGAGTCAAACCACACGAGTTAATATTACACATGTTATAAAAGGCGGAGTCAAACCACACGTGTTGATATATCACATGTTATAAAAGGCGGAGTCAAACCACACGAGTTAATATTACGCATGTTATAAAAGGCGGAGTCAAACCACACGTGTTGATATATCACATGTTATAAAAGGCGGAGTCAAACCACACGTGTTGATATATCACATGTTATAAAAGGCGGAGTCAAACCACACGTGTTAATATTACACATGTTATAAAAGGCGGAGTCAAACCACATGTGTTGATATTACACATGTTATAAAAAGCGAAGTCAAACCACACGTGTTGATATTAAACATGTTATAAATGGCGGAGTCAAACCACACGTGTTGATATCATACAGGTTATAAATGGCGGAGTCAAACCACACATGTTGATATTACACATATTATAAAAGGCGGAGTCAAACCACACATGTTGATATCATACAGGTTATAAAAGGCGGAGTCAAACCACACGTGTTGATGTCATACAGGTTATAAAAGGCGGAGTCAAACCACACATGTTGATATTAAACAGGTTATAAAAGACGGAGTCAAACCGTGGTGTGATACGTGCTATTAATACAAAGATGTGACGTCAACAAAGTTAATCGTAGATTACCTGAACTAAGTCAACATCGGTGTTGAATTCGTATGTGACTCCTTTTATTAGTTTCGACAAGGAATAAAACTCACCGCCGAACCTGAAAGACAAACTCATCACGTGATTTTGGGCAGTAACTGCATAGCAATATGTTTTGTATGAACATCTCGGGCAGTCAGATACCAGAGGTACCACTACAACAATATCCCGGGCAGTCAGATACCAGAATTACCACCATAGGAACATCCCGGGCAGTCAGATACCAGAATTACCACTACAGGAACATCCCAGACAGTCAGATACCAGAATGACCACCATAGGAACATCCCGGGCAGTCAGATAACAGAATTACCACCATAGGAACATCCCGTGCAGTCGGATAACATAATTACCACCATAGGAACATCCCGGGCAGTCATATAACAGAATTACCACCATAGGAACATCCCGGGCAGTCAGATAACAGAATTACCACCATAGGAACATCCCGGGCAGTCAGATACCATAATTACCAACTTAGGAACATCCCGGGCAGTCAGATACCAGAATTACCACCATAGGAACATCCCGGGCAGTCAGATACCAGAATTACCACTACAGGAACATCCCAGACAGTCAGATACCAGAATTACCACTACAGGAACATCCCGGGCAGCCAGATACCAGAATCACCACCATAGGAACATCCCGGGTAGTCAGATACGAGAAGTACCACTACAGGAACATCCCGGACAGTCAGATACCAGAATTACCACCATAGGAACATCCCGCGCAGTCAGATACCAGAATTACCACCATAGGAACATCCCTGGCAGTCAGATA
The DNA here is from genome assembly GCF_041381155.1 of Argopecten irradians. Taxonomy (NCBI): domain Eukaryota; kingdom Metazoa; phylum Mollusca; class Bivalvia; order Pectinida; family Pectinidae; genus Argopecten; species Argopecten irradians. The sequence continues at coordinate 38,831,864 of NC_091146.1, read as the reverse complement.
CCAGAAGTACCACCATAGGAACATCCCGGGCAGTCAAATACCAGAATTACCACCATAGGAACATTCCGGGCAGTCAGATACCAAAATTACCACCATAGGAACATCCCGGGCAGTCAGATACCAGAAGTACCACCATAGGAACATCCCGGGCAGTCAGATACCAGAATCACCACCATAGGAACATCCCGGGGAGTCAAATACCAGAGGTACCACCATAGGAACATCCCGGGCAGTCAGATACCAGAATGACCACCATAGGAACATCCCGGGCAGTCAGATACCAGAATGACCACCATAGGAACATCCCGGGCAGTCAGATACCAGAATTACCACCATAGGAACATCCCGGGCAGTCAGATACCAGAATTACCACTACAGGAACATCCCAGACAGTCAGATACCAGAATTACCACTACAGGAACATCCCGGGCAGCCAGATACCAGAATCACCACCATAGGAACATCCCGGGTAGTCAGATACGAGAAGTACCACTACAGGAACATCCCGGACAGTCAGATACCAGAATTACCACCATAGGAACATCCCGCGCAGTCAGATACCAGAATTACCACCATAGGAACATCCCTGGCAGTCAGATACCAGAAGTACCACCATAGGAACATCCCGGGCAGTCAGATACCAGAATTACCACCATAGGAACATTCCGGGCAGTCATATACCAAAATTACCACCATAGAAACAATCCGGGCAGTCAGATACCAGAAGTACCACCATAGGAACATCCCGGGCAGTCAAATACAAGAAGTACCACCATAGGAACATCCCGGGCAGTCAGATACCAGAATTACCACCATAGGAACATCCAGGGCAGTCAGATACCAGAATTACCACTACAGGAACATCCCGGGCAGTCAGATAGCAGAATTACCACTACAGGAACATCCCAGACAGTCAGATACCAGAATCACCACCATAGGAACATCCCGGGAAGTCAGATACCAGAAGTACCACTACAGGAACATCCCGGACAGTCAGATACCAGAATTACCACCATAGGAACATCCCGGGCAGCCAGACACCATAATTACCACTATAGGAACATCCCGGGCAGTCAGATACCAGAATCACCACCATAGGAACATCCCGGGCAGTCAGATACCAGAATTACCACCATAGGAACATCCCGGGCAGTCAGATACCAGAAGTACCACCATAGGAACATCCCGGGCAGTCAGGTACCATAATTACCACTACAGGAACATCCCGGACAGTCAGATACCATAATTACCACTACAGGAACATCCCGGACAGTCAGATACCAAAATTACCGCCATAGGAACATCCCGGGCAGTCAGATACCAGAAGTACCACCATAGGAACATCCCGGGCAGTCAGATACCAGAAGTACCACCGTAGGAACATCCCGGGCAGTCAGATACCAGAATTACCACCATAGGAACATCCAGGGCAGTCAGATACCAGAATTACCACCATAGGAACATCCCGGGCAGTCAGATACCAGAATTACCACTACAGGAACATCCCAGACAGTCAGATACCAGAATTACCACTACAGGAACATCCCGGGCAGTCAGATACCAGAATCACCACCATAGGAACATTCCGGGTTGTCAGATACCAGAAGTACCACTACAGGAACATCCCGGGCAGTCAGATACCAGAATTACCACCATAGGAACATCCCGGGCAGTCAGATACCAGAATCACCACCATAGGAACATCCCGGAGAGTCAGATACCAGAAGTACCACCATAGGAACATCCCGGGCAATCAGATACCAGAATTACCACCATAGGAACATCCCGGGCAGTCAGATACCAGAAGTACCACCATAGGAACATCCCGGGCAGTCAGATACCAGAATTACCACCATAGGAACATTCCGGGCAGTCAGATACCAAAATTACCACCATAGGAACATCCCGGGCAGTCAGATACCAGAAGTACCACCATAGGAACATCCCGGGCAGTCAGATACCAGAATCACCACCATAGGAACATCCCGTGCAGTCAGATACCAGAAGTACCACCATAGGAACATCCCGGGCAGTCAGATAGCAGAATTACCACTACAGGAACATCCCAGACAGTCAGATACCAGAATTACCACTACAGGAACAACCCAGACAGTCAGATACCAGAAGTACCACCATAGGAACATACCGGGCAGTCAGATACCAGAATTACCACCATAGGAACATCCCGGGCAGCCAGACACCATAATTACCACTATAGGAACATCCCAGGCAGTCAGATACCAGAAGTACCACCATAGGAACATCCCAACCATACAGTAAAACGGCCTAACAGGTCTTCATAAAGTAAAACAAAAAACAAAAAGCGTACATATATTCGGTATACTAGAAGCCGGGAGCGCCATAGCAACAAAAAGTTTATGCTATATAGACAATAGTCATGAAACCGTCCGACCAATCCAGCTCTTCACAATACATCATAGACTTGGGTTTAAGCTGAGAGGTTTTGTGATAAAGGAACACTCGTGTTTCTAATGCTTAAATGGACGTAATTTGTGAGTAGGTAGGTTCACAGATGTGTGAGAGCTGGAATGGTACAACGATTTTCTTCCATGCGAATGACATTACCTGTTGTAATTCTAATTTGGAGTTGAAGTTTGCCGTTACACCGGATATCAACTTGCCAAACTTAGATAATCCACCTGAGTTTCTGTAATAATGTTATCTAATTACCGTAATATACTACAACACCACCAGTAGGCGTTATACCGGGATTGTTACCATATATATACTACAACACCATCGGTACAGACGTTTTACCGGGATTGTTACCATATATATACTACAACACCATCGGTACAGACGTTTTACCGGGATTGTTACCATATATATACTACAACACCATCGATACAGACGTTGTACCGGGATTGTTACCATATATATACTACAACACCATCGATACAGACGTTTTACCGGGATTGTTACCATGTATATACTACAACACCATCGGTAGGCGTTATACCGGGATTGTTACCATATATATACTACAACACCATCGGTACAGACGTTTTACCGGGATTGTTACCATATATATACTTCAACACCATCGGTACAGACGTTTTACCGGGATTGTTACCATATATATACCACAACACCATCGGTACAGACGTTTTACCGGGATTGTTACCATATATATACTACAACACAATCGATACAGACGTTTTACCGGGATTGTTATCATATATATACTACAACACCATCGGTACAGACGTTTTACCGGGATTGTTACCATATATATACTACAACACCATCGATACAGACGTTTTACCAGGATTGTTACCATATATATACTACAACACCATCGATACAGACGTTTTACCGGGATTGTTACCATATATATACTACAACACCATCGGTACAGACGTTTTACCGGGATTGTTACCATATATATACTACAACACCATCGGTAGGCGTTATACCGGGATTGTTACCATATATATACTACAACACCATCGATACAGACGTTTTACCGGGATTGTTACCATATATATACTACAACACCATCGATACAGACGTTTTACAGGGATTGTTACCATATATATACTTCAACACCATCGATACAGACGTTTTACCGGGGTTGTTACCATATATATACTACAACACCATCGATACAGACGTTTTACCGGGATTGTTACCATATATATACTACAACACCATCGATACAGACGTTTTACCGGGATTGTTACCATATACATACTACAACACCATCGGTAGGCGTTATACCGGGATTGTTACCATATATATACTTCAACACCATCGGTACAGACGTTTTACCGGGATTGTTACCATATACATACTACAACACCATCGATACAGACGTTTTACCGGGATTGTTACCATATATATACTACAACACCATCGGTACAGACGTTTTACCGGGATTGTTACCATATATATACTTCAACACCATCGATACAGACGTTTTACCGGGGTTGTTACCATGTATATACTTCAACACCATCGGTACAGACGTTTTACAGGGATTGTTACCATATATATACTTCAACACCATCGGTACAGACGTTTTACCGGGATTGTTACCATATATATACTACAACACCATCGGTACAGACGTTTTACCGGGATTGTTACCATATATATACTACAACACCATCGGTACAGACGTTTTACCGGGATTGTTACCATATATATACTTCAACACCATCGGTACAGACGTTTTACCGGGGTTGTTACCATGTATTTACTTCAACACCATCGGTACAGACGTTTTACCGGGATTGTTACCATATATATACTACAACACCATCGGTAGGCGTTATACCGGGATTGTTACCATATACATACTACAACACCATCGATACAGACGTTTTACCGGGATTGTTACCATATATATACTACAACACCATCGGTACAGACGTTTTACCGGGATTGTTACCATGTATATACTACAACACCATCGGTACAGACGTTTTACCGGGATTGTTACCATATATATACTTCAACACCATCGGTACAGACGTTTTACCGGGATTGTTACCATATACATACTACAACACCATCGATACAGACGTTTTACCGGGATTGTTACCATATATATACTTCAACACCATCGATACAGACGTTTTACCGGGGTTGTTACCATATATATACTACAACACCATCGATACAGACGTTTTACCGGGATTGTTACCATGTATATACTACAACACCATCGGTACAGACGTTTTACAGGGATTGTTACCATATATATACTTCAACACCATCGGTACAGACGTTTTACCGGGATTGTTACCATATACATACTACAACACCATCGATACAGACGTTTTACAGGGATTGTTACCATATATATACTACAACACCATCGGTACAGACGTTTTACCGGGATTGTTACCATATATATACTACAACACCATCGGTACAGACGTTTTACCGGGGTTGTTACCATATATATACTACAACACCATCGATACAGACGTTTTACAGGGATTGTTACCATATATATACTACAACACCATCGATACAGACGTTTTACAGGGATTGTTACCATATATATACTTCAACACCATCGATACAGACGTTTTACAGGGATTGTTACCATATATATACTACAACACCATCGATACAGACGTTTTACAGGGATTGTTACCATATATATACTTCAACACCATCGATACAGACGTTTTACCGGGATTGTTACCATGTATATACTACAACACCATCGATACAGACGTTTTACCGGGGTTGTTACCATATATATACTACAACACCATCGATACAGACGTTTTACCGGGGTTGTTACCATATATATACTACAACACCATCGATACAGACGTTTTACCGGGGTTGTTACCATATATATACGGGACTATAAATATAACACGTAGTTAATGATTACACAAGTGCCGTTGAAGGTGTTTAATTGTTACAAATTGTATATGGTAGTAAATCTAGAGGTTATGCGAGTGGTTGTTGCATATTGTATTTCCTTACAAAGTGGACAGAAAATCTAGAGGTAATGCGAGCGGTTGTTGTATATGATATTTCCTTACAAAGTGTACAGTAAATCTAGAGGTAATACGAATGGTTGTTGTATATGATATTTCCTTACAAAGTGTAAAGTAAATCTAGAGGTAACGCGAGCGGTTGTTGTATATGATAGTTCCTTACAAAGTGTACAGTAAATCTAGACGTAATGCGAGTGGTTGTTGCATATGATATTTCCTTATAAAGTGTACAGTAAATCTAGAGGTAATGCGAGTGATTGTTGCATATGATAATTCCTTACAAAGTGTACAGTAAATCTAGAGGTAACGCGAATGGATGTTCTATATGTTTTAAACATATCAAAACAAATAACATATTTTTCTGCTTCAACCAGAAAAAAACCTGTTTTTGTTATAAATATAAAGTGATTATATCTATTTAGACGTTGGATGGATTTCAGAAAGTACTGGGAGGATAGATTTTGTATATGTGTATTATTCTAAACCAGATATTCGTCCATGCAATCTGATAAAGCAAGCAGGTCATCACGTTTCCATTTTTACAGATTTTTCAGAAGAACACCAGATTACATGTACCAGCGATGTAACGATCGATTGTAAATAGAGAGCGGAACCCTGGGAAACTAATAAATCAACACTCGGTTTAGAAGAGATTCAATGAGTATTGCATGAGTTTTCCTTGTTATGATAGATACAAAAGGTAATAAAACACGTCCCATGATGCTCTCACAATAACCACCGAACTACCACGGGCACACACTATCACTACGTCATGCACGGATCTGACATCAGAAACATATGATGTCATCAACAGCTGACGTCATCCTACCTGTCGTAGCTGTAGTTCAGTGTTGAACTTTGACATAACGCGGCTAACAAGTTTGGAAAACTTTGCAACTCTGTATGATATAACACGGTAAAACATAGTTATAGGTGGAAAATAATCATCCAAACATTAATGTGAAAATAATAATTGTACAATTAAAGATCGGTTATTGTTAAACGTCTTTTTACCGATGAAAGGAGATCAAAATGTGTAAGTGTATTTATAGGAGCCTGACGTGGATACCTACTCGTTCATGAGGAAGTCCCAGTGTCCACGCACGAAGTCCCAGGCCAGAGCCCGTCCGATAGGGTTATTAGATATGTACACTATCACGCTAGTGGCATCCTGCTTCCGAATCTTATCGGGGCTGATGGAATAGACTAAATATCTGAAAATATACATCGTATCGGGAGTGATGGAATAGAATAAATATCTGTAAAGATATAAATATACATCGTATCGGGGGTGATGGAATAGACTAAATATCTGTAAAGATATAGATATACATCGTATCGGGGGTGATGGAATAGACTAAATATCTGTAAAGATATAGATATACATCGTATCGGGGGTGATGGAATAGACTAAATATCTGTAAAGATATAGATATACATCGTATCGGGGGTGGTGGAATAGACTAAATATATATAAAGATATATGGGACAAGGAAGTAATTCCAACCGTGTGGACAAAACAAAATTGTCGAATTTTCGAGGCGATCTGTCCCTTTATCAAGACATACAAAACGAACACGATTACATAATAGGATACGAACAGTAATGCGGGACAAAGTAGACAAATATTAAACTATATAGCAGCACAGTGGAACGCAATTAACCCTTCGGCAAGTGGCAGCCGAAGGCCGGATCTACAAAAGTGTATCCATGCTGTTCGGCAGAACGCTAAAATTTAATATGAGCGATGACTGGAAAGCGTGCCACGTGTGACGTCAAATGTGTGGCGAAATAGATTTATAGTGCTCATTGGTATAGGATGCAAATTTAGTCGCCTATCTCCTCGGTGTGTTGGCAAAGAAGCAAAGTCCCAAATTTAGTCGCCTTTTGCTGGGCAGCATATGTAAAGGATCAAAAACGCGTAGAACAGAACGGGAAAATGCTGGAAATAGGGATAATTAATTGAAAAGCAAGTGATCAATTGATGTCAATTTGTATATTTAACGTTCGTTAATGCCTTTGGGATAGCGGGTCTGTAGATAGGTAATCCAGAATCTCTCTCTCGATCGACGCTTGGTTTGTGTCCAGTAGGAACAGTGCTCAATTGCAATCACCTGCATGTCTTTCCAACTATGGATGGGCAAGTTGAAATGTCTGGCAACCGGATAGTCAGGTTTGTTCTGTTTGATAGACCAGCGGTGATTGTTGATTCTGACGTTGAGTGGACCACCGGTTTCCCCAACGTATTGCATTGTGCATTTCCTACACGAGAGGAGGTAGATGACATTGCTGGATTTGCACGTCAGGTTCTGTCGGATGTTGTATGCTCTGTTGTTGATAGCACATTCAAATGTGTCTGTGGATGATGTGTATGGACACATCATGCACCGTTTAGTGTTGCATGTTTGGAATGAACCCGTTTGTGCAGCCGACAATAAACGGTGCATGATGTGTCCATACAAAAGGCGACTAAATTTGGGACTTTGCTTCTTTGCCAACACACCGAGGAGATAGGCGACTAAATTTGCATCCTATACCAATGAGCACTATAAATCTATTTCGCCTCACATTTGACGTCACACGTGGCACGCTTTCCAGTCATCGCTCATATTAAATTTTAGCGTTCTGCCGAACAGCATGGATACACTTTTGTAGATCCGGCCTTCGGCTGCCACTTGCCGAAGGGTTAATTGGTTGGAATTACTTCCTTGTCCCATATTTACTATTTGAAGTAATTCGTATCCAACAGATTTACGTTTGATTGCATCCCGTGTCATATGGAAAATCCTGTTGATATTACTTCTTTGACCCTTATATAAAGACATAGATATACATCGTATCGGGGTGATGGAATAGACTAAATATCTGTAAAGATATAGATATACATCGTATCGGGGGTGATAGAATAGACTAAATATCTGTAAAGATATAGATATACATCGTATCGGGGGTGATAGAATAGACTAAATATCTGTAAAGTTATAGATATACATCGTATCGGGGGTGGTGGAATAGACTAAATATATATAAAGATATAGATATACATCGTATCGGGGGTGGTGGAATAGACAAAATATATATAAAGATATAGATATACATCGTATCGGGGGTGATGGAATAGACTAAATATCTGTATGTATAGTTATAGATATACATCGTATCGGGGGTGATAGAATAGACTAAATATCTGTAAAGATATAGATATACATCGTATCGGGGGTGATAGAATAGACTAAATATCTGTAAAGTTATAGATATACATCGTATCGGGGGTGATAGAATAGACTAAATATCTGTAAAGATATAGATATACATCGTATCGGGGGTGATGGAATAGACTAAATATCTGTAAAGTTATAGATATACATCGTATCGGGGGTGATGGAATAGACTAAATATATGTAAAGTTATAGATATACATCGTATTGGGGGTGGTGGAATAGACTAAATATCTGTAAAATTATAGATATACATCGTATCGGGGGTGATAGAATAGACTAAATATCTGTAAAGATATAGATACATGTATACATCGTATCGGGGGTGATGGAATAGACTAAATATATGTAAAGTTATAGATATACATCGTATCGGGGGTGATGGAATAGACTAAATATATGTAAAGTTATAGATATACATCGTATTGGGGGTGGTGGAATAGACTAAATATCTGTAAAATTATAGATATACATCGTATCGGGGGTGATAGAATAGACTAAATATATATAATGATATAGATATACATCGTATCGGGGGTGATGGAATAGACTAAATATCTGTAAAGATATAGATATACATCGTATCGGGGGTGATAGAATAGACTAAATATCTGTAAAGTTATAGATATACATCGTATCGGGGGTGGTGGAATAGACTAAATATCTGTATGTAAAGTTATAGATATACATCATTTCGGGGCTGATGGAATATCTATACAGATAAACAAAGAAAAAATAATAATTTTCATATGCTGTTATTTTTTTTTTTTGTAGGAAATAAAATATGACTTCATGGTTTGACGCCAGTAAATAATGATGTGACGACAGAATTCGAGGACGCCATGACAAAACGACGGCCTCCGCTGGATTTTTGCAAAATATTTTGACGTTGAAAATCTTCGTAAGGTTTGTTGCTGCATTTATGTGGTAAAACGTATCTTATATTTGTGTTCATTTCATTTGAGTTTTATGAAACTCATTTCATAAAATCGCATATGAAATGAACATTGATTTAAAGGGTTTGTGACACAAAAAGTGATAAGTTGTCTATATATTGGGACCCCTTTAATTTTACCGAAATAGCCCACTCCATGGGGATGGCAAATACACACACTGAGATACCAGGCCAGACATAGGGCCATCTGGGCAGCTGACCGATATGCATAAATTTATTGCGATAACGAGGCTGTCAGCCAGCACACGTCACTGGTTCACCGACTGGCTCACCGCTGCTGATGAGACAGACACCAATAGAGCTAAACACCTAAACTTACAGTTATCTTATCCTGTGTTTCACATGAAATAATTACAGGCTCTCATTATAAATTCAGTGTGATGCAATGTGCTGCTTATGGCTGCTATAACAATCACGGAAATAAAATAAGTTAAAATGAAATCAGTTTTTTAAAACAAGTTCTTTCGCTTTCTAAAGAAGAAGAGTATTCAAAATACATAGTTGCATTACATAAGTGTCAAGTTTGAGCTAACAGAAATTCATCATTTGTGTGAATGGAGTTTTATATGGAGGCATTAAATTACTTCAGGGTCAATTTAATTCATGTTTGAAAAGGTGACCTATTATCTATGACCTGATAATGGTATTTGCTGTACATTTATATCTTAATTATTCAGTCTTGTTTGTTAGTAAACATTATACATGGAATGTGCGTGTTTTAAATGTGTATTTGCTTCTAACAACTTAAGGACAATCTATCATCACCATTGCCTGCTACTTAATTACTCATTCGAATGCTACAGTACACATTATTAAATAGATAATTGCATAATATCAGTAATAGTATCTGGCTGTATAGTCCTATAAATACATTATATCGAGAAGAGGATTGATGTAATGTATATAAATATTGCAACAAAAGTAACACTTCGTTGATAAGAAATATATTAATCGGTAAAATTAATAACAATATAAACAATTTACAGAGGTGTTTTTTATTGAAAACTATGGAATTGATATCATTTATCTCACGACAGCAGACCGTAGATTCCGATTCCGTAACCATTGGATCACAGAAACCACATGAACACCTGTTGAAAATAAAAAGTACCAGTATAACTAAATATGTATCCACAACATAAAATGGAAAATTGACTTTTGGTAATTGAACCATGTATTTAGCTTTGTCTCACAGTAGTAACCATTATTTATTATTATAAATTCCTCTGTTGTTAAGAATATAATCCTCATTTACTGAATTCTTCAATTGTTTATTGACATAGTAATAAAGTGTATTACACATTGTTGTCATTGATGTTAATTTAAAAAAAAAAGAGATTTTATTGAGATACATGTTTATTTGTAATATTTAGGTATGTTAAATTAGTGTATTAATTATATAAGTCGTAAGTCACTGATATCAATCATACAAATGCATTTAGGTTACCGGTAATGCATTTATAAAGTAATAAAAGGAGAATTTAATTGATCTCAATGGATGATTTTAATGTAAAAAATTTAATTATGTAAGATATATTACAGATATATTCACTTATTAAAAAGACATTTTCTGATGAATACCCATGAAGGCATCCATATCTATATTTAAGGATGTATTCTTCTGAGGTTTCAGTCCCGTTGAAGACTCGTTTCGACAAAGATCAAAGAAGTTATGAGATTTTCAAATACAATTTATCAATATCTGTAGCAAATTGCCAGTTGCAAATTTTGTCAAACAATTACAGTTCTAACTTTAGCAGATTTTTTATACGGGGATTTTAAGAAATGGTCCATTTAGCGGCCATTTTGAAATTGTGTCTTTTTTCGCTTTGAGTAGAGCCAAAGTTTTACCATTTTTTACTGAAATTGTTTTTACTTAAATCATCACTGCACCAGCATTTTTAGCTGTATCGAGCTAATTTTTGCTGTAATCTTTACTTGGTTCGTGGTAATTAAAATATTGAACATTAATGTGTGAAATTATTCACTTTTTTTCAATTTATTTTTTACATTTAATGGTAATTTGAGCACTTTTATTTTTTACTCTAAAATACTGAAAAATAACAAATATTCAAGTGGGGCAAAAAAGTAAGCACACGGAACCCTCATTTTTCTGCCTGATTTTGAAAGAACAACCCTTTCCGTATTGATATGCAAAATATAAACAAAAGTTTAATACCAGAACTTTTTCTATAAAGGGTTAGATTTGGCAAAAATGGCTGAAAATTTTGTATTTTGTAGCTCAAAATTAAGGGGTAGGAGTAGCATATGTTGTTATTCTGAGAAAAAATATTAGTCTTATTAATCAAAACTGGTATATTTTAAAAGAAGACAACTGGAAAATAAATTCTACAAACATTATTACATATCAAACACCTCATTAGGAAATCATGGCTTAAATCTCTTGTGTATATGGTCAAAACGGCAAAATTCCCATAAAATCCAATATTTTGTCAACTAGGTATCTTTGAGTGACAGTAGCTCAAAAACGAGCACACGGACATTTTCATTCATTTTCTTTCATGGTATGAACTCGTCTTTTCAAAAATCTATATGAGAAAAAAAGTTTAATACAAGAAAATTTTGACTTCTCAGAGGATTACATCCTTAATGCCAATAAATTGAAATAATATCTGATGTATTACAAAACATGCTATGTTTGACAACCGATCCTCTTGATTACCTTCTTGCTTTTCTTGATCAGCATCTGAAACATCTGGCAATGTTATCCCCCTTCTCCGTAGAAAGAGAATTATCAGTGTTTAACAAAGGGTCAAACTGGTATGGGATAATGTCCGGAACAAACTCAAAGCATAGATATCACTATCATTGTTTTTCACTGCAGATATTTTAAAAAAATACTAGATATACAATATCAACGGATGACGCGTTGGTACCACGTGACCGGCTAGCTCATTAAAGTTTTCTCAGCCGCAGCAATTTACCCTTACTGCCCTTAAAGTAGATAAACAGCTTTGCGGAGTGCTGTGAAACGTGTGTCAGCCAACATTGATGGGGTCAAACTATCAGAAAATCTATAAAAAGATTCACAAATCCTTTAAGATGCTATGTACTGGGATCGTACTGACCTACTAAGCACCCAGGTCTCCTTACTACACGCTAAGGCGGCCATCAATCTGCCCTGTTCTCCGGCCACATTTGACGCTTTAAACATCCGGTAGGCGAAATCCCACTCCTCCACGCCGCCATGCGCAATAGCCGTACAGTATACTGTTCCTCTGAGGGACGCATCGATTCTAAATAGACAAAGGGTCTGTTGTGAGTCTTCCTTCGTATTGGACAGATGAAATGAGTGTGGCCCATAGATAAAATCTTAATCAATAATCTACTGAGGAGTAATGAATGATATAATCTGTTGCTCAAACATTTATTTTTCTCAATTTTAACAGCCTGCTCATGATCAATCCACTGAACAGTTTCGGACCGCGTCACTAAAACCAAATGTAGGTGAAATATAAATGTGTCTAAATATATCTAGTAAAAAAAATACTCCGACAGAAATATATGCCACCATACCGTGCACTGTATAAAGGTTTTTATTTTATATTGTTGTAATGGGCACATAAACAATTATACCGTATCGTTGTTATCAATAATGTAACCTTAGTCTCCGGAATACTATTTATCAATAATGTATACTAAGTCTCCGGAATACTATTTATCAATAATGTAACCTTAGTCTCCGGAATACCATTTATCAATAATGTATACTTAGTCTCCGGAATACTATTTATCAATAATGTAACCTTAGTCTCCGGAATACTATTTATCAATAATGTATACTTAGTCTCCGGAATACTATTTATCACTAATGTAAACTTAGTCTCCGGAATACCATTTATCAATAATGTATACTTAGTCTCCGGAATACTATTTATCAATAATGTAACCTTAGTCTCCGGAATACCATTTATCAATAATGTATACTTAGTCTCCGGAATACCATTTATCAATAATGTATACTTAGTCTCCGGAATACCATTTATCAATAATGTAACCTTAGTCTCCGGAATACCATTTATCAATAATGTATACTTAGTCTCCGGAATACCATTTATCAATAATGTATACTAAGTCTCCGGAATACCATTTATCAATAATGTATACTTAGTCTCCGGAATACCATTTATCAATAATGTATACTTAGTCTCCGGAATACTATTTATCAATAATGAAACCTTAGTCTCCGGAATACCATTTATCAATAATGTATACTTAGTCTCCGGAATACCATTTATCAATAATGTATACTTAGTCTCCGGAATACTATTTATCAATAATGTATACTTAGTCTCCGGAATACCATTTATCAATAATGTATACTTAGTCTCCGGAATACCATTTATCAATAATGTATACTTAGTCTCCGGAATACCATTTATCAATAATGTATACTTAGTCTCCGGAATACCATTTATCAATAATGTATACTTAGTCTCCGGAATATTATTTATCAATAATGTATACTAAGTCTCCGGAATACCATTTATCAATAATGTATACTCAGTTTCCAGAATACCATTTATCAATAATGTATACATAGTTTCCGGAATACCATTTATCAATAATGTATACTTAGTCTCCGGAATACTATTTATCAATAATGTATACTTAGTCTCCGGAATACCATTTATCAATAATGTATACTTAGTCTCCGGAATACCATTTATCAATAATGAATACTTAGTCTCCAGAATACCATTTATCAATAATGTATACTTAGTCCCCGGAATACCATTTATCAATAATGTATACATAGTTTCCGGAATACCATTTATCAATAATGTATACTTAGTCTCCGGAATACTATTTATCAATAATGTATACTTAGTCTCTGGAATACCATATATCAATAATGTATACTTAGTCTCCGGAATACCATTTATCAATAATGTAACCTTAGTCTCCGGAATACTATTTATCAATAATGTAACCTTAGTCTCCGGAATACCATTTATCAATAATGTATACTTAGTCTCCGGAATACCATTTATCAATAATGTATACTTAGTCTCCGGAATACCATTTATCAATAATGTAACCTTAGTCTCCGGAATACCATTTATCAATAATGTATACTTAGTCTCCGGAATACCATTTATCAATAATGTATACTAAGTCTCCGGAATACCATTTATCAATAATGTATACTTAGTCTCCGGAATACCATTTATCAATAATGTATACTTAGTCTCCGGAATACTATTTATCAATAATGTAACCTTAGTCTCCGGAATACCATTTATCAATAATGTATACTTAGTCTCCGGAACACCATTTATCAATAATGTATACTTAGTCTCCGGAATACTATTTATCAATAATGTATACTAAGTCTCCGGAATACCATTTATCAATAATGTATACTTAGTCTCCGGAATACCATTTATCAATAATGTATACATAGTCTCCGGAATACCATTTATCAATAATGTATACTTAGTCTCCGGAATACCATTCATCAATAATGTATACTTAGTCTCCGGAATACCATTTATCAAAAATGTATACTTAGTCTCCGGAATATTATTTATCAATAATGTATACTTAGTCTCCGGAATACCATTTATCAATAATGTATACTCAGTTTCCAGAATACCATTTATCAATAATGTATACATAGTTTCCGGAAAACCATTTATCAATAATGTATACTTAGTCTCCGGAATACTATTTATCAATAATGTATACTTAGTCTCCGTAATACCATTTATCAATAATGTATACTTAGTCTCCGGAATACCATTTATCAATAATGAATACTTAGTCTCCGGAATACCATTTATCAATAATGTATACTTAGTCTCCGGAATACCATTTATCAATAATGTATACATAGTTTCCGGAATACCATTTATCAATAATGTATACTTAGTCTCCGGAATACTATTTATCAATAATGTATACTTAGTCTCTGGAATACCATATATCAATAATGTATACTTAGTCTCCGGAATACCATTTATCAATAATGTAACCTTAGTCTCCGGAATACTATTTATCAATAATGTAACCTTAGTCTCCGGAATACCATTTATCAATAATGTATACTTAGTCTCCGGAATACCATTTATCAATAATGTATACTTAGTCTCCGGAAATTTATTTATCAATAATGTATACTTAGTCTCCGGAATACTATTTATCAATAATGTATACTTAGTCTCCGGAATACTATTTATCAATAATGTATACTTAGTCTCCGGAATACAATTTATCAATAATGTATACTTAGTCTCCGGAATACCATTTATCAATAATGTATACTTAGTCTCCGGAATACCATTTATCAATAATGTATACTTAGTTTCCGGAATACCATTTATCAATAATGTATACTTAGTCTCCGGAATACCATTTATCAATAATGTATACTTAGTCTCCGGAATACCATTTATCAATAATGTAACCTTAGTCTCCGGAATACCATTTATCAATAGGAAGGCTATATTTAGCGATACTCACGGATTGGGTGCGTTCGGATTCTGTTGCCATAACGCAAACAACTGTTTGGACTCGGTCACACATTGATCAATGCCATAAGCACAGGCTTGGGACGCCAGGGTGGCTCGTAGATATCTATATACAACATACACACAGACATTTAATACCATATCCACAGGCTTGGGACGTCAGGGGGGCTGGTAGATGTCTATATACAACATACACACAGACATTTAATACCATATCCACAGGCTTGGGACGTCAGGGGGGGCCTTAGATGTCTAAATAAAACATACATACAGACATTTTATACCATAACGGCAGGCTTGGGACGTCAGGGTGTCCCGTATATATCTATATACAACATACACACAGACATTTAATACCATATCCACAGGCTTGACACGTCAGGGTGGCCGGTAGATGTCTATACATAACATACACACAGACATTTTATACCATAACCACAGGCTTGGGACGTCAGGGTGGCCCGTAGATGTCTATACATAACATACACACAGACATTTTATACCATAACCACAGGCTTGGGACGTCAGGGTGTCCCGTATCTATATAGATGTCTATATACAACATACACACAGACATTTTATACCATAACCACAGGCTTGGGACGTCAGGGTGGCCGGTAGATGTCTAAATAAAACATACACACAGACATTTTATACCATATCCACAGGCTTGGGACGTCAGGGTGGCCCGTATATATCTATATACAATATACACACAGACATTTTATACCATATCCACAGGCTTGGGACGTCAGGGGGGCCCGTAGATGTCTATATACAGCATACACACAGACATTTTATACCATATCCACAGGCTTGGGACGTCACGGTGTCCCGTATATATCTATATACAACATACACACAGACATTTTATACCATAACCGCAGGATTGGGACGTCAAGGTGGCCGGTAGATGTCTAAACAAAACATACACACAGACATTTTATACCATATCCACAGGCTTGGGACGTCAGGGTAGCCGGTAAATGTCTATAAACAATATACACACAGACATTTTATACCATATCCACAGGCTTGGGACGTCAGGGTGGCCGGTAGATGTCTAAATAAAACATACATACAGACATTTTATACCATATCCACAGGCTTGGGACGTCAGGGTGGCCGGTAGATGTCTAAATAAAACATACACACAGACATTTTATACCATATCCACAGGCTTGGGACGTCAGGGTGGCCCGTATATATCTATATACAACATACACACAGACATTTTATACCATATCCACAGGCTTGGGACGTCAGGGTGGCCCGTATATATCTATATACAACATACACACAGACATTTTATACCATATCCACAGGCTTGGGACGTCAGGGTGGCCAGTAGATGTCTAAATAAAACATACACACAGCCATTTTAAACCATATCCACAGGCTTGGGACGTCAGGTTGGCCCGTATATATCTATATACAACATAAACACAAACATTGTATACCATAACCACAGGCTTTGGACGTCAGGGTGGCCGGTAGATGTCTAAATAAAACATACATACAGACATTTTATACCATATCCACAGGCTTGGGACGTCAGGGTGGCCCCTTATATATCTATATACAACATACACACATACATTTTATACCATAACCACAGGCTTGGGACGTCAGGGTGGCCGGTAGATGTCTAAATAAAACATACACACAGACATTTTATACCATATCCACAGGCTTGACACGTCAGGGTGGCCGGTAGATGTCTAAATAAAACATACACACAGACATTTTATACCATATCCACAGGCTTGACACGTCAGGGTGGCCGGTAGATATCTATATACAACATACACACAGACATTTTATACCATAACCGCAGGCTTGGGACGTCAGGGTGGCCGGTAGATATCTATATACAATATACACACGGACATTTTATACCATAACCACAGGCTTGGGACGTCAGGGTGGCCGGTAGATGTCTAAATAAAACATACACACAGACATTTTATACCATAACCACAGGCTTGGGACGTCAGGGTGGCCGGTAGATGTCTAAATAAAACATACATACAGACATTTTATACCATATCCACAGGCTTGGGACGTCAGGGTGGCCGGTAGATGTCTATATACAACATACACACAGACATTTTATACCATAACCACAGGCTTGGGACGTCAGGGTGGCCCGTAGATATCTATATACAACATACATACAGACATTTTATACCATATCCACAGGCTTGGGACGTCAGGGTGGCCGGTAGATGTCTATACATAACATACACACAGACATTTTATACCATAACCACAGGCTTGGGACGTCAGGGTGTCCCGTAGCTATATAGATGTCTATATACAACATACACACATACATTTTATACCATAACCACAGGCTTGGGACGTCAGGGTGGCCGGTAGATGTCTAAATAAAACATACACACAGACATTTTATACCATATCCACAGGCTTGGGACGTCAGGGTGGCCCGTAGATATCTATATACAATATACACACAGACATTTTATACCATATCCACAGGCTTGGGACGTCAGGGTGTCCCGTATATATCTATATACAACAAACACACAGACATTTTATACCATATCCACAGGCTTGGGACGTCAGGGGGGCCCGTAGATGTCTATATACAGCATACACACAGACATTTTATACCATATCCACAGGCTTGGGACGTCAGGGTGTCCCGTATATATCTATATACAACAAACACACAGACATTTTATACCATAACCGCAGGCTTGGGACGTCAAGGTGGCCGGTAGATGTCTAAATAAAACATACACACAGACATTTTATACCATATCCACAGGCTTGGGACGTCAGGGTAGCCGGTAAATGTCTATAAACAATATACACACAGACATTTTATACCATATCCACAGGCTTGGGACGTCAGGGTGGCCGGTAGATGTCTAAATAAAACATACATACAGACATTTTATACCATATCCACAGGCTTGGGACGTCAGGTTGGCCGGTAGCTATATAGATGTCTATATACAACATACACACAGACATTTTATACCATATCCACAGGCTTGGGACGTCAGGGTGGCCCGTATATATCTATATACAACATACACACAGACATTTTATACCATATCCACAGGCTTGGGACGTCAGGGTGGCCGGTAAATGTCTAAATAAAACATACACACAGACATTTTATACCATATCCACAGGCTTGGGACGCCAGGGTGGCCGGTAGATGTCTAAATAAAACATACACACAGCCATTTTAAACCATATCCACAGGCCTCGGACGTCAGGTTGGCCCGTATATATCTATATACAACATACACACAGACATTTTATACCATATCCACAGGCTTGACACGTCAGGGTGGCCGGTAGATGTCTAAATAAAACATACACACAGATATTTTATACCATATCCACAGGCTTGACACGTCAGGGTGGCCGGTAGATGTCTATATACAACATACACACAGACATTTTATACCATAACCACAGGCTTGGGACGTCAGGGTGGCCGGTAGATATCTATATACAACATACACACAGACATTTTATACCATAACCACAGGCTTGGGACGTCAGGGTGGCCGGTAGATGTCTAAATAAAACATACACACAGACATTTTATACCATAACCACAGGCTTGGGACGTCAGGGTGGCCGGTAGATGTCTAAATAAAACATACACACAGACATTTTATACCATATCCACAGGCTTGGGACGTCAGGGTGGCCGGTAGATGTCTATATACAACATACACACAGACATTTTATACCATAACCACAGGCTTGGGACGTCAGGGTGGCCGGTAGATATCTATATACAACATACACACAGACATTTTATACCATATCCACAGGCTTGGGACGTCAGGGTGGCCCGTAGATGTCTATATACAACATACACACAGACATTTTATACCATATCCACAGGCTTGGGACGTCCAGGGTTGCTGGTAGATATCTATATACAATATACACACAGACATTTTATACCATATCCACAGGCTTGGGACGTCAGGGTGGCCCGTATTATCTATATACAACATACACACAGACATTTTATACCAAAACCACAGTCTTGGGACGTCAGGGTGGCCGGTAGATGTCTAAATAAAACATACATACAGACATTTTATACCATATCCACAGGCTTGGGACGTCAGGGTGGCCCGTATATATCTATATACAACATACACACAGACATTTTATACCATTACTACAGGCTTGGGACGTCAGGGTGGCCGGTAGATGTCTATATACAACATACACACATACATTTTATACCATAACCACAGGCTTGACACGTCAGGGTGGCCCGTATTTATCTATATACAACATACACACAGACATTTTATACCATATCCACAGGCTTGGGACGTCAGGGTGGCCGGTAGATGTCTAAATAAAACATACACACAGACATTTTATACCATAACCACAGGCTTGGGACGTCAGGGTGGCGGGTAGATGTCTAAATAAAACATACACACAGACATTTTATACCAAAACCACAGGCTTGGGACGTCAGGGTGGCCGGTAGATGTCTAAATAAAATATACATACAGACATTTTATACCATAACCACAGGCTTGGGACGTTAGGGTGGCGGGTAGATGTCTATATACAACATACACACAGACATTTTATACCATATCCACAGGCTTGGGACGTCAGGGTGGCCCGTAGATATCTATAAACAATATACACACAGACATTTTATACCATATCCACAGGCTTGGGACGTCAGGGTGGCCCGTAGATATCTATATACAATATACACACAGACATTTTATACCATATCCACAGGCTTGGGACGTCAGGGGGGCCCGTAGATGTTTATATACAACATACACACAGACATTTTATACCATATCCACAGGCTTGGGACGTCAGGGTGGCCCGTAGATATCTATATACAACATACACACAGACATTTTATACCATATCCACAGGCTTGGGACGTCAGGGTGGCCCGTAGATATCTATATACAACATACACACAGACATTTTATACCATATCCACAGGCTTGGGACGTCAGGGTGGCCCGTAGATATCTATATACAATATACACACAGACATTTTATACCATATCCACAGGCTTGGGACGTCAGGGGGCCCCGTAGATGTTTATATACAACATACACACAGACATTTTATACCATATCCACAGGCTTGGGACGTCAGGGTGGCCCGTAGATGTCTATATACAACATACACACAGACATTTTATACCATATCCACAGGCTTGGGACGTCAGGGTGGCCGGTAGATATCTATATACAACATACACACAGACATTTTATACCATATCCACAGGCTTGGGACGTCAGGGTGGCCGGTAGATATCTATATATACAATATACACACAGACATTTTATACCATATCCACAGGCTTGGGACGTCAGGGTTGCTGGTAGATATCTATATACAATATACACACAGACATTTTATACCATATCCACAGGCTTGGGACGTCAGGGGGGCCCGTAGATGTTTATATACAACATACACACAGACATTTGATACCATATCCACAGGCTTGGGACGTCAGGGTGGCCGGTAGATGTCTATATACAACATACACACAGACATTTTATACCATATCCACAGGCTTGGGACGTCAGGGTGGCCGGTAGATATCTATATACAACATACACACAGACATTTTATACCATATCCACAGGCTTGGGACGTCAGGGTGGCCGGTAGATGTCTATATACAACATACACACAGACATTTTATACCATATCCACAGGCTTGGGACGTCAGGGTGGCCGGTAGATATCTATATACAACATACACACAGACATTTTATACCATATCCACAGGCTTGGGACGTCAGGGTGGCCCGTAGATGTCTATATACAACATACACACAGACATTTTATACCATATCCACAGGCTTGGGACGTCAGGGTGGCCCGTAGATATCTATATACAATATACACACAGACATTTTATACCATATCCACAGGCTTGGGACGTCAGGGTGGCCCGTATTATCTATATACAACATACACACAGACATTTTATACCAAAACCACAGTCTTGGGACGTCAGGGTGGCCGGTAGATGTCTAAATAAAACATACATACAGACATTTTATACCATATCCACAGGCTTGGGACGTCAGGGTGGCCCGTATATATCTATATACAACATACACACAGACATTTTATACCATTACTACAGGCTTGGGACGTCAGGGTGGCCGGTAGATGTCTATATACAACATACACACATACATTTTATACCATAACCACAGGCTTGACACGTCAGGGTGGCCCGTATTTATCTATATACAACATACACACAGACATTTTATACCATATCCACAGGCTTGGGACGTCAGGGTGGCCCGTATTTATCTATATACAACATACACACAGACATTTTATACCATATCCACAGGCTTGGGACGTCAGGGTGGCGGGTAGATGGCTCGTCAGGGTGGCGGTAGATGTCTAAATAAAATACACACAGACATTTATACCAAAACCACAGGCTTGGGACGTCAGGGTGGCCGGTAGATGTCTAAATAAAATATACATACAGACATTTTATACCATAACCACAGGCTTGGGACGTCAGGGTGGCGGGTAGATGTCTATATACAACATACACACAGACATTTTATACCATATCCACAGGCTTGGGACGTCAGGGTGGCCCGTAGATATCTATAAACAATATACACACAGACATTTTATACCATATCCACAGGCTTGGGACGTCAGGGTGGCCCGTAGATATCTATATACAATATACACACAGACATTTTATACCATATCCACAGGCTTGGGACGTCAGGGGGGCCCGTAGATGTTATATACAACATACACACAGACATTTTATACCATATCCACAGGCTTGGGACGTCAGGGTGGCCCGTAGATATCTATATACAATATACACACAGACATTTTATACCATATCCACAGGCTTGGGACGTCAGGGTGGCCCGTAGATATCTATATACAATATACACACAGACATTTTATACCATATCCACAGGCTTGGGACGTCAGGGTGGCCCGTAGATATCTATATACAATATACACACAGACATTTTATACCATATCCACAGGCTTGGGACGTCAGGGGGCCCCGTAGATGTTTATATACAACATACACACAGACATTTTATACCATATCCACAGGCTTGGGACGTCAGGGTGGCCCGTAGATGTCTATATACAACATACACACAGACATTTTATACCATATCCACAGGCTTGGGACGTCAGGGTGGCCGGTAGATATCTATATACAACATACACACAGACATTTTATACCATATCCACAGGCTTGGGACGTCAGGGTGGCCGGTAGATATCTATATACAATATACACACAGACATTTTATACCATATCCAGAGGCTTGGGACGTCAGGGTTGCTGGTAGATATCTATATACAATATACACACAGACATTTTATACCATATCCACAGGCTTGGGACGTCAGGGGGGCCCGTAGCCCGAGATACTCTGGCCCTGACACCAGACTTAGACATTATATGGACAGATAGATGTCTGGTTTAGGGCCAGAGCGCAGTATCAGTTCGATAAAAATGTTTGTGTCATTATTATAATCTAAAAAAACTTTAATTACTTTAGTTTGCATTGGTATCGTTTCACAGACGGACAGATTTGGCTTTCAATTCATAATAAATGTTTGTCAAGTGTATACTTACACTGGTTGCTAAACCTAGTCTGGCTCTACCTAAATTGTTTGTCAAACTCACCCTGTATACTCACACTGATGTACGTCTGGATAGACTTTCGTTTGTCAATGTATACTCACCTGATTACGTCTGATAGACTTGTTTGTTGTCAATGTATACTCACACTGATTACGTCTGGATAGACTTGTGTTGTCATGTATACTCCACACTGATTTACGTCTGGCTACACCTAAGTTTATTGTCAATGTGTATACTCACACTGATTACGTCTGGATAGACTTGTTTAGTCAATGTATACTCACACTGATTACGTCTGGAACTAGACTTGTTTGTCAATGTAATACTCACACTGATTACGTCTGGATAGACTTGTTTGTCAATGTATACTCACACTGATTACGTCTGGATAGACTTGTTTGTCAATGTATACATCACACTGATTACGTCTGGATAGACTTGTTTGTCAATGTATACTCACACTGATATTACGTCTGACTACACCTAAGTTGTTTGTCAATGTATACTCACACTGATTACGTCTGGGATAGACTTGTTGTTTGTCAATGTATACTCACACTGATTACGTCTGACTAGACTTGTTTGTCAATGTATACTCACACTGATTACGTCTGGATAGACTTGTTTGTCAATGTATACTCACACTGATTACGTTTAGACTTGTTTGTCAATGTATACTCACACTGATTACGTCTGGCTACACCTATTGTTTGTCAATGTATACTCACACTGATTACGTCTGGATTGTTGTTTGTCAATGTATACTCACACTGATTACGTCTGGATAGACTTGTTTGTCAATGTATACTCACACTGATTACGTCTGGATAGACTTGTTTGTCAATGTATACTCACACACTGATTACGTCTGGATAGACTTGTTTGTCAATGTATACTCACACTGATTACGTCTGGATAGACTTGTTTGTCAATGTATACTCACACTGATTACGTCTGGATAGACTTGTTTGTCAATGTATACTCACACTGATTACGTCTGGCTACACCTAATTGTTTGTCAATGTATACTCACACTGATTACGTCTGGATAGACTTTGTTTGTCAATGTATACTCACACTGATTACGTCTGGATAGACTTGTTTGTCAATGTATACTCACACTGATTACGTCTGGATAGACTTGTTTGTCAATGTATACTCACACTGATTACGTCTGGATAGACTAAGTTGTTTGTCAATGTATACTCACACTGATTACGTCTGGATAGACTTGTTTGTCAATGTATACTCACACTGATTACGTCTGGATAGACTTGTTTGTCAATGTATACTCACACTGATTACGTCTGGATAGACTTGTTTGTCAATGTATACTCACACTGATTACGTCTGGATAGACTTGTTTGTCAATGTATACTCACACTGATTACGTCTGGATAGACTTGTTTGTCAATGTATACTCACACTGATTACGTCTGGATAGACTTGTTTGTCAATGTATACTCACACTGATTACGTCTGGATAGACTTGTTTGTCAATGTATACTCACACTGATTACGTCTGGATAGACTTGTTTGTCAATGTATACTCACACTGATTACGTCTGGATAGACTTGTTTGTCAATGTATACTCACACTGATTACGTCTGGCTACACTTGTTTGTCAATGTATACTCACACTGATTACGTCTGGCTACACCTAAGTTGTTTGTCAATGTATACTCACACTGATTACGTCTGGTACTCACACTGATTACGTCTGACTAAGTTGTTTGTCAATGTATACTCACACTGATTACGTCTGGATAGACTTGTTTGTCAATGTATACTCACACTGATTACGTCTGGATAGACTTGTTTGTCAATGTATACTCACACTGATTACGTCTGGATAGACTTGTTTGTCAATGTATACTCACACTGATTACGTCTGGATACACTTGTTTGTCAATGTATACTCACACTGATTACGTCTGGATACACTTGTTTGTCAATGTATACTCACACTGATTACGTCTGGATACACTTGTTTGTCAATGTATACTCACACTGATTACGTCTGACTACACTTGTTTGTCAATGTATACTCACACTGATTACGTCTGGATAGACTTGTTTGTCAATGTATACTCACACTGATTACGTCTGGATAGACTTGTTTGTCAATGTATACTCACACTGATTACGTCTGGATAGACTTGTTTGTCAATGTATACTCACACTGATTACGTCTGGATAGACTTGTTTGTCAATGTATACTCACACTGATTACGTCTGGCTACACTTGTTTGTCAATGTATACTCACACTGATTACGTCTGGCTACACTTGTTTGTCAATGTATACTCACACTGATTACGTCTGGCTACACCTAAGTTGTTTGTCAATGTATACTCACACTGATTACGTCTGGCTACACCTAAGTTGTTTGTCAATGTATACTCACACTGATTACGTCTGGCTACACCTAATTGTTTGTCAATGTATACTCACACTGATTACGTCTGGATAGACTTGTTTGTCAATGTATACTCACACTGATTACGTCTGGATAGACTTGTTTGTCAATGTATACTCACACTGATTACGTCTGGCTACACTTGTTTGTCAATGTATACTCACACTGATTACGTCTGGCTACACCTAAGTTGTTTGTCAATGTATACTCACACTGATTACGTCTGGATAGACTTGTTTGTCAATGTATACTCACACTGATTACGTCTGGCTACACCTAAGTTGTTTGTCAATGTATACTCACACTGATTACGTCTGGCTACACCTAAGTTGTTTGTCAATGTATACTCACACTGATTACGTCTGGCTACACCTAAGTTGTTTGTCAATGTATACTCACACTGATTACGTCTGGATAGACTTGTTTGTCAATGTATACTCACACTGATTACGTCTGGCTACACCTAAGTTGTTTGTCAATGTATACTCACACTGATTACGTCTGGATAGACTTGTTTGTCAATGTATACTCACACTGATTACGTCTGGATAGACTTGTTTGTCAATGTATACTCACACTGATTACGTCTGGATAGACTTGTTTGTCAATGTATACTCACACTGATTACGTCTGGATAGACTTGTTTGTCAATGTATACTCACACTGATTACGTCTGGATAGACTTGTTTGTCAATGTATACTCACACTGATTACGTCTGGATAGACTTGTTTGTCAATGTATACTCACACTGATTACGTCTGACTACACTTGTTTGTCAATGTATACTCACACTGATTACGTCTGGATAGACTTGTTTGTCAATGTATACTCACACTGATTACGTCTGGATAGACTTGTTTGTCAATGTATACTCACACTGATTACGTCTGGATAGACTTGTTTGTCAATGTATACTCACACTGATTACGTCTGGCTACACCTAAGTTGTTTGTCAATGTATACTCACACTGATTACGTCTGGATAGACTTGTTTGTCAATGTATACTCACACTGATTACGTCTGGATAGACTTGTTTGTCAATGTATACTCACACTGATTACGTCTGGATAGACTTGTTTGTCAATGTATACTCACACTGATTACGTCTGGATAGACTTGTTTGTCAATGTATACTCACACTGATTACGTCTGGATAGACTTGTTTGTCAATGTATACTCACACTGATTACGTCTGGTCCTAGACTTGTTATTGTTTGTCAATGTATACTCACACTGATTACGTCTGGATAGACTTGTTTGTCAATGTATACTCACACTGATTACGTCTGGATAGACTTGTTTGTCAATGTATACTCACACTGATTACGTCTGGATAGACTTGTTTGTCAATGTACACTTGTCTGGATTTGTTTGTCAATGTATACTCACACTGATTACGTCTGGATAGACTTGTTTGTTAATTTATTCTCACACTAAATTACGTCTGGCTACACCTAAGTTGTTTGTCAATGTATACTCACACTGATTACGTCTGGATAGACTTGTTTGTCAATGTATACTCACACTGATTACGTCTGGATACACCTAAATTGTTTGTCAATGTATACTCACACTGATTACGACTGGTTCGCTTGTTAGTGGGGCGGCTAAGGTCGATTTTTTGGCAAAATCTTTCAAAGTTTGAAGAAAGCATGAAACTTTGCATATGACCTCTTTAGGATATAAGGTTTCAGGAAAAAAATGGACCCCAAAAAATCACGACCCTTGGCGGCCGCCATTTTGGTTTTCAAATTGGCCGTCAAAAACCACCTTCTATGACCAATATCTCGCGTTCTATACCAGCTAGGCTCAAATTTTAAACGTCTACCCCCATATTATTGATACTTAGGAACATTCTGAGAATGTTAAACTTCATGTAGGAAGACCGCCATTTTGTATTTCATGATGGCCGCCAACTTTGCGAGCTTTATCTGTATATAATACATCTAATTGCTAAGCTTACTTTAAGCAAATAAGCACATGCAAATATAGTGAGAGCATTTATATTTTTGTAGTGTTTGATACATAAATAATTTTATTCTTATTTTAACTTCAAAATGACCGCAATTTTAAGATCCAAGATGGCCGTTTGAATTAAAGTTGTCTCTGTATTTTACTCTGTAAGAGAAGTAAAAAGTTAAAATGTTGATACTTATGAGATGCCTTGAATTATATTGGAATAAATATCTGTATTGCAACTCTACAGACGTCATCAGATGATCATCATTCATGTGCTTCATCGAGTCCTCAGTTGGAACATCTTCAAAGTCATAAATCAGCAGTGATTGGCTAAAGCTCTCTCCATCTGTGGATTACACCCAGCTCTTACCTTGTCGCTTCTACTGCGATCAGTCGGGCGCCTTCTCTCCTGTTTTGACATTTGATAGTACATCTTCAGCTGATTTCTTTTCAATGCGCATTACTTCCAATCTTGGAAATAGCTTTTAAGTTGAACATGTAGGAAACAGGAACACCAATTCCGACATTCTAGGTATTGATATCTTCTACCAATCCTTTATACTTCGGCTTCCTACTTTCAAATCCCTCCTCACAGTGTAACTCCGATGAAACTGTCAAGTTATCCATGACCACACGCAAGAGTTATTGTGGTACAATCAGCAGCTGCATTATCGTCCCTACTTTTTGTCACATATCGATGTCAACCTAAACTAAAGTTGGCAAGGTTCCAGATGACAATATAGTGTTCAGTCTACGTGCTTCCCAATCTTGATAATACTCCTTATCATCTCCACATTTTGCACTTAGTTTTAATTACCATATATACTTTCTCTTTGAAGACTTAACGTTCTCTTGTTCTCCATGGCTGCTATTTATTTTCATCCAGTTCTTGGTGCCGTATGCAAATTTCACTGACGGTTAATTCAACACCATTATCTATTCTACCTTCGCCATCTTTTTCTCTTAACCCTGCATTGGAATTGTGAGTTCTGGTTCTGAGGCACAGCTTACATTTGTAAAAAAAATGTCATAGAGGTAGGTATGACTATTTTCGCAAGGACTTGTTTGTGGTTAATTTCTAGGGCCACTACTGTCAAATTCATAAACGTACCACAAGGTGTCATGTCAGATCAGGTAGACATCCAAGTTTTGGCGGAAAAACCTTGCTTTGGACTTAAACGAAGTCCTTCCTTAAGTGGAGTGTCCTGATGTTGTTGGAGTCGTGCAGGATTACATCGAACAAATTTTCCTGGCATTTTATCTTATTATTATAGAGGGAATATCTTCCCCTGAATCCACATAAGATTCCCTGAGACGCGGTTGACGACCGGACATGAACGTGGTTATGCAATATGATCCATGAAACCTTCTTTGGTAGACGGATCCCAAATGATCTTGCATTTATTACGTCTGTTTGCAGGTCTGATATTAAGGTGAACCTCCATCACGCAAAGTATTTCGGATACCTGCCAAAGTGATTTCGTTTAGATATTTTCTGATAATTTCCTTGCTTTGTTGAGAGATAGTGATGTGGTATCATCCATATGCATTAAGCAGTTTCAGTCATAATAAACCATTTGAAGCCTTGCTTTTTGCTTTATCCAAAATATATTCGTTAGCCGTCATGAATATTACCATCTTCTGGCAAATACGATCTTCCATTCCACACTCAAAAAGGAGATGATCTTTGATTGTTTTTGTTGTTTACAATTTGAATCTTTCGGAAACACCTCTGTTCTCTACAGTTTATCAGATATCCTTTCTCTCTTACAAATAACATTAATGAGTCTGTACAGCATCTTTTATAATGTTTGGGTACATCTTGCATTTTTAGACAGTGTAAGGTATACCAATAGGACATTGATTTTATCTATGCAGATTGGTTCAGAGAATAATGGTATGTCTCATATTTGTAGAAGTTAATATCAAGTGTTTACGTAATGTTTCCGAAATTATCAGCCAATTTGGTTAATTTATGTACCTTTAATTTAACACTGCCGGACATCTTGAATTTCAGAACAGAGGCCATTTTGAAATTCAAATAAGAATGGAATTATTTTGTATCAAACGCTGCAAAATATAAATACAGTGAGTATAGTTTTTTTTTATTTAACTAAAATCAGCTAAGCCAATTGTTATATTATTATCATAAACAGATATAGGTAAATGAAGTAAATTGGTTGCCATCTTAGAATACGAAATGGCGTCATTTACATGAAGTTTAACACTACCAGAATGATCCTAAGTAATAATAATAATAACTATCAATAATTTGGGTGTAGACGTTAAAGAATGTTAAATTAATTTTACAGATAAATTGGGAAACAACTTGAATTTATACGGTATGTTGGATTTCAAAATGGCAGTCATTTTGAAAATAAAATAATAATCAAATTATTTATGTATCAAACACTATAAAAGTATTGACACTTTCATTTTATTTGCAAGTGTTTATTTGCTTAAAGTTAGCTTAGCCAATTAGATGTATTTTATAGATATATAGCTCGCAAAGTTGGCGGCCATCTTGAAATTCAAAATGGCGGTCCTTCTCCATGAAGTTTAACGCTACCAGAATGTTCCTAAGCATCAATAATATGGGTGTAAACGTTTAAAGTTTTGGTCTAGCTGGTATAAAACATAAGATATGTGTCGCAGAATTTGGTTTTTGGCGCCCATTTTGAAAAACAATGTTGCGGCCGCCAGGGGCCGTGATTTTTTAGGGTCCTTTTTTTTCCTGAAACCTTATGTCCTAAAGAGGTCATATGCAAAGTTTCATGCTTTCTTCAAAATTGAATGATTTTCATGCTTAGCCGCTCCACTATGTTTGTTAGTGAATACTCACACTGAAGAGTCCGTACAACTCGGTCCTCTCTAACATGGACTTCACATAGCCGAGTTCCCCTAACGCAGAGTCCCATACAATATACTCGGGCTCCTTATCCAGGTATTCCACTGTGCTAAGTGCGGTCTCTATCGGCAGGTCACCAGACCTGTAAATAATAGGGGGTAAGTACAGAGATCTGTAAATAATAAGGGTATGTACACAGATCTGTAAATAATAGGGGTTTGTACAGAGATCTGTAAATAATAGGGGTAAGTACAGAGATCTGTAATAATAGGGGTAGGTACAGAGATCTGTAATAATAGGGGTATGTACAGAGATCTGTAAATAATAGGGGTATGTACAGAGATCTGTAAATAATAGGGGTATGTACAGAGATCTGTAAATAATAGGGGTATGTACAGAGATCTGTAATAATAGGGGTATGTACAGAGATCTGTAATAATAGGGGGTAAGTACAGAGATATGTAATGATAAGGGTATGTACAGAGATATGTAAATAATAGGGGTATGTACAGAGATCTGTAAATAATAGGGGTATGTACAGAGATCTGTAATGATAGGGGGTATGTACAGAGATCTGTAATGATTGGGGGTAAGTACAGAGATCTGTAAATAATTAGGGGTATGTACAGAGATCTGTAAATAATAGGGGGTATGTACAGAGATCTGTAAATAATAGGGGTATGTACAGAGATCTGTAAATAATAGGGGTATGTACAGAGATCTGTAAATAATAGTGGTATGTACAGAGATCTGTAATAATAGGGGTATGTACAGAGATCTGTAAATAATAGGGTAAGTAAGTACAGAGATTGTAAATAATAGGGTATGTACAGAGATCTGTAAATAATAGGGGTATGTACAGAGATCTGTAAATATAGGGTATGTACAGAGATCTGTAATAATAGGGGGTAAGTACAGAGATCTGTAAATAATAGGGGTATGTACAGAGATCTGTAAATAATAGGGGTATGTACAGAGATCTGTAAATAATAGGGGTATGTACAGAGATCTGTAAATAATAGGGGTATGTACAGAGATCTGTAATAATAGGGGTATGTACAGAGATCTGTAAATAATAGGGGTATGTACAGAGATCTGTAAATAATAGGGGTATGTACAGAGATCTGTAAATAATAGGGGTATGTACAGAGATCTGTAAATAATAGGGCTATGTACTGATACTGTACAGGAACCCACGGGGACATGTGTTACTTTATTGAATACTTATTGATACTGTACAGGAACCCACGGGACATGTGTTACTTTATTGGAATACTTATTGATACTGTACAGGAACCCACGGGACATGTGTTACTTTATTGGAATACTTATTGATACTGTACAGGAACCCACGGGACATGTGTTACTTTATTGGAATACTTATTGATACTGTACAGGAACCCACGGGACATGTGTTACTTTATTGGAATACTTATTGATACTGTACAGGAACCCACGGGACATGTGTTACTTTATTGGAATACTTATTGATACTGTACAGGAACCCACGGGACATGTGTTACTTTATTGGAATACTTATTGATACTGTACAGGAACCCACGGGACATGTGTTACTTTATTGGAATACTTATTGATACTGTACAGGAACCCACGGGACATGTGTTACTTTATTGGAATACTTTATTGATACTGTACAGGAACCCACGGGACATGTGTTACTTTATTGGAATACTTATTGATACTGTACAGGAACCCACGGGACATGTGTTACTTTATTGGAATACTTATTGATACTGTACAGGAACCCACGGGACATGTGTTACTTTATTGGAATACTTATTGATACTGTACAGGAACCCACGGGACATGTGTTACTTTATTGGAATACTTATTGATACTGTACAGGAACCCACGGGACATGTGTTACTTTATTGGAATACTTATTGATACTGTACAGGAACCCACGGGACATGTGTTACTTTATTGGAATACTTATTGATACTGTACAGGAACCCACGGGACATGTGTTACTTTATTGGAATACTTATTGATACTGTACAGGAACCCACGGGACATGTGTTACTTTATTGGAATACTTATTGATACTGTACAGGAACCCACGGGACATGTGTTACTTTATTGGAATACTTATTGATACTGTACAGGAACCCACGGGACATGTGTTACTTTATTGGAATACTTATTGATACTGTACAGGAACCCACGGGGCATGTGTTACTTTATTGAATACTTATTGATACTGTACAGGAACCCACGGGACATGTGTTACTTTATTGGAATACTTATTGATACTGTACAGGAACCCACGGGACATGTGTTACTTTATTGGAATACTTATTGATACTGTACAGGAACCCACGGGACATGTGTTACTTTATTGGAATACTTATTGATACTGTACAGGAACCCAGGGACATGTGTTACTTTATTGGAATACTTATTGATACTGTACAGGAACCCACGGGACATGTGTTACTTTATTGGAATACTTATTGATACTGTACAGGAACCCACGGGACATGTGTTACTTTATTGGAATACTTATTGATACTGTACAGGAACCCACGGGACATGTGTTACTTTATTGGAATACTTATTGATACTGTACAGGAACCCACGGGACATGTGTTACTTTATTGGAATACTTATTGATACTGTACAGGAACCCACGGGACATGTGTTACTTTATTGGAATACTTATTGATACTGTACAGGAACCCACGGGACATGTGTTACTTTATTGGAATACTTATTGATACTGTACAGGAACCCACGGGACATGTGTTACTTTATTGGAATACTTATTGATACTGTACAGGAACCCACGGGACATGTGTTACTTTATTGGAATACTTATTGATACTGTACAGGAACCCACGGGACATGTGTTACTTTATTGGAATACTTATTGATACTGTACAGGAACCCACGGGACATGTGTTACTTTATTGGAATACTTATTGATACTGTACAGGAACCCACGGGACATGTGTTACTTTATTGGAATACTTATTGATACTGTACAGGAACCCACGGGGACATGTGTTACTTTATTGGAATACTTATTGATACTGTACAGGAACCCACGGGACATGTGTTACTTTATTGGAATACTTATTGATACTGTACAGGAACCCACGGGACATGTGTTACTTTATTGGAATACTTATTGATACTGTACAGGAACCAATGGAGACATGTGTTACTTTATTGGAATACTTATTGATACTGTACAGGAACCCACGGGGACATGTGTTACTTTATTGGAATACTTATTGATACTGTACAGGAACCCACGGGACATGTGTTACTTTATTGGAATACTTATTGATACTGTACAGGAACCCACGGGACATGTGTTACTTTATTGGAATACTTATTGATACTGTACAGGAACCCACGGGACATGTGTTACTTTATTGGAATGCTTATTGATACTGTACAGGAACCCACGGGACATGTGTTACTTTATTGGAATACTTATTGATACTGTACAGGAAACCCACGGGACATGTGTTACTTTATTGGAATACTTATTGATACTGTACAGGAACCCACGGGACATGTGTTACTTTATTGGAATACTTATTGATACTGTACAGGAACCCACGGGACATGTGTTACTTTATTGGAATACTTATTGATACTGTACAGGAACCCACGGGACATGTGTTACTTTATTGGAATACTTATTGATACTGTACAGGAACCCACGGGACATGTGTTACTTTATTGGAATACTTATTGATACTGTACAGGAACCCACGGGACATGTGTTACTTTATTGGAATACTTATTGATACTGTACAGGAACCCACGGGACATGTGTTACTTTATTGGAATACTTATTGATACTGTACAGGAACCCACGGGACATGTGTTACTTTATTGGAATACTTATTGATACTGTACAGGAACCCACGGAGACATGTGTTACTTTATTGGAATACTTATTGATACTGTACAGGAACCCACGGGACATGTGTTACTTTATTGGAATACTTATTGATACTGTACAGGAACCCACGGGACATGTGTTACTTTATTGGAATACTTATTGATACTGTACAGGAACCCACGGGACATGTGTTACTTTATTGGAATACTTATTGATACTGTACAGGAACCCACGGGACATGTGTTACTTTATTGGAATACTTATTGATACTGTACAGGAACCCACGGGACATGTGTTACTTTATTGGAATACTTATTGATACTGTACAGGAACCCACGGGACATGTGTTACTTTATTGGAATACTTATTGATACTGTACAGGAACCCACGGGACATGTGTTACTTTATTGGAATACTTATTGATACTGTACAGGAACCCACGGGACATGTGTTACTTTATTGGAATACTTATTGATACTGTACAGGAACCCACGGGACATGTGTTACTTTATTGGAATACTTATTGATACTGTACAGGAACCCACGGGACATGTGTTACTTTATTGGAATACTTATTGATACTGTACAGGAACCCACGGGACATGTGTTACTTTATTGGAATACTTATTGATACTGTACAGGAACCCACGGGACATGTGTTACTTTATTGGAATACTTATTGATACTGTACAGGAACCCACGGAGACATGTGTTACTTTATTGGAATACTTATTGATACTGTACAGGAACCCACGGGACATGTGTTACTTTATTGGAATACTTATTGATACTGTACAGGAACCCACGGGACATGTGTTACTTTATTGGAATACTTATTGATACTGTACAGGAACCCACGGGACATGTGTTACTTTATTGGAATACTTATTGATACTGTACAGGAACCCACGGGACATGTGTTACTTTATTGGAATACTTATTGATACTGTACAGGAACCCACGGGACATGTGTTACTTTATTGGAATACTTATTGATACTGTACAGGAACCCACGGGACATGTGTTACTTTATTGGAATACTTATTGATACTGTACAGGAACCCACGGGACATGTGTTATTACTTTATTGGAATACTTATGATGATTACTGCACAGGAACCCACGGAAACATGTGTTACTTTATTGGAATACTTATTGATACTGTACAGGAACCCACGGGGACATGTGTTACTTTATTGGAATACTTATTGATACTGTACAGGAACCCACGGGACATGTGTTACTTTATTGGAATACTTATTGATACTGTACAGGAACCCACGGGACATGTGTTACTTTATTGGAATACTTATTGATACTGTACAGGAACCCACGGGACATGTGTTACTTTATTGGAATACTTATTGATACTGTACAGGAACCCACGGGACATGTGTTACTTTATTGGAATACTTATTGATACTGTACAGGAACCCACGGGACATGTGTTACTTTATTGGAATACTTATTGATACTGTACAGGAACCCACGGGACATGTGTTACTTTATTGGAATATTATTGATACTGTACAGGAACCCACGGGACATGTGTTACTTTATTGGAATACTTATTGATACTGTACAGGAACCCACGGGACATGTGTTACTTTATTGGAATACTTATTGATACTGTACAGGAACCCACGGGACATGTGTTACTTTATTGGAATACTTATTGATACTGTACAGGAACCCACGGGACATGTGTTACTTTATTGGAATACTTATTGATACTGTACAGGAACCCACGGGACATGTGTTACTTTATTGGAATACTTATTGATACTGTACAGGAACCCACGGGACATGTGTTACTTTATTGGAATACTTATTGATACTGTACAGGAACCCACGGGACATGTGTTACTTTATTGGAATACTTATTGATACTGTACAGGAACCCACGGGACATGTGTTACTTTATTGGAATACTTATTGATACTGTACAGGAACCCACGGGACATGTGTTACTTTATTGGAATACTTATTGATACTGTACAGGAACCCACGGGGCATGTGTTACTTTATTGAATACTTATTGATACTGTACAGGAACCCACGGGACATGTGTTACTTTATTGGAATACTTATTGATACTGTACAGGAACCCACGGGACATGTGTTACTTTATTGGAATACTTATTGATACTGTACAGGAACCCACGGGACATGTGTTACTTTATTGGAATACTTATTGATACTGTACAGGAACCCACGGAGACATGTGTTACTTTATTGGAATACTTATTGATACTGTACAGGAACCCACGGGACATGTGTTACTTTATTGGAATACTTATTGATACTGTACAGGAACCCACGGGACATGTGTTACTTTATTGGAATACTTATTGATACTGTACAGGAACCCACGGGACATGTGTTACTTTATTGGAATACTTATTGATACTGTACAGGAACCCACGGGACATGTGTTACTTTATTGGAATACTTATTGATACTGTACAGGAACCCACGGGACATGTGTTACTTTATTGGAATACTTATTGATACTGTACAGGAACCCACGGGACATGTGTTACTTTATTGGAATACTTATTGATACTGTACAGGAACCCACGGGACATGTGTTACTTTATTGGAATACTTATTGATACTGTACAGGAACCCACGGGACATGTGTTACTTTATTGGAATACTTATTGATACTGTACAGGAACCCACGGGACATGTGTTACTTTATTGGAATACTTATTGATACTGTACAGGAACCCACGGGACATGTGTTACTTTATTGGAATACTTATTGATACTGTACAGGAACCCATGGGACATGTATTACTTCATTGGAATACTTATTGATACTGTACAGGAACCCACGGGACATGTGTTACTTTATTGGAATACTTATTGATACTGTACAGGAACCCACGGGACATGTGTTACTTTATTGGAATACTTATTGATACTGTACAGGAACCCACGGGACATGTGTTACTTTATTGGAATACTTATTGATACTGTACAGGAACCCACGGGGACATGTGTTACTTTATTGGAATACTTATTGATACTGTACAGGAACCCACGGGGACATGTGTTACTTTATTGGAATACTTATTGATACTGTACAGGAACCCACGGGACATGTGTTACTTTATTGGAATACTTATTGATACTGTACAGGAACCCACGGGACATGTGTTACTTTATTGGAATACTTATTGATACTGTACAGGAACCCACGGGGACATGTGTTACTTTATTGGAATACTTATTGATACTGTACAGGAACCCACGGGACATGTGTTACTTTATTGGAATACTTATTGATACTGTACAGGAACCCACGGGGACATGTGTTACTTTATTGGAATACTTATTGATACTGTACAGGAACCCACGGGACATGTGTTACTTTATTGGAATACTTATTGATACTGTACAGGAACCCACGGGACATGTGTTACTTTATTGGAATACTTATTGATACTGTACAGGAACCCACGGGACATGTGTTACTTTATTGGAATACTTATTGATACTGTACAGGAACCCACGGGACATGTGTTACTTTATTGGAATACTTATTGATACTGTACAGGAACCCACGGGACATGTGTTACTTTATTGGAATACTTATTGATACTGTACAGGAACCCACGGGACATGTGTTACTTTATTGGAATACTTATTGATACTGTACAGGAACCCACGGGACATGTGTTACTTTATTGGAATACTTATTGATACTGTACAGGAACCCACGGGACATGTGTTACTTTATTGGAATACTTATTGATACTGTACAGGAACCCACGGGACATGTGTTACTTTATTGGAATACTTATTGATACTGTACAGGAACCCACGGGACATGTGTTACTTTATTGGAATACTTATTGATACTGTACAGGAACCCACGGGACATGTGTTACTTTATTGGAATACTTATTGATACTGTACAGGAACCCACGGGACATGTGTTACTTTATTGAATACTTATTGATACTGTACAGGAACCCACGGGACATGTTTACTTTATTGAATACTTATTGATACTGTACAGGAACCCACGGGACATGTGTTACTTTATTGGAATACTTATTGATACTGTACAGGAACCCACGGGACATGTGTTACTTTATTGGAATACTTATTGATACTGTACAGGAACCCACGGGACATGTGTTACTTTATTGGAATACTTATTGATACTGTACAGGAACCCACGGGACATGTGTTACTTTATTGGAATACTTATTGATACTGTACAGGAACCCACGGAGACATGTGTTACTTTATTGGAATACTTATTGATACTGTACAGGAACCCACGGGACATGTGTTACTTCATTGGAATACTTATTGATACTGTACAGGAACCCACGGGACATGTGTTACTTTATTGGAATACTTATTGATACTGTACAGGAACCCACGGGGACATGTGTTACTTTATTGGAATACTTATTGATACTGTACAGGAACCCACGGGACATGTGTTACTTTATTGGAATACTTATTGATACTGTACAGGAACCCACGGGACATGTGTTACTTTATTGGAATACTTATTGATACTGTACAGGAACCCACGGGACATGTGTTACTTTATTGGAATACTTATTGATACTGTACAGGAACCCACGGGACATGTGTTACTTTATTGGAATACTTATTGATACTGTACAGGAACCCACGGGGACATGTGTTACCTTTATTGGAATACTTATTGATACTGTACAGGAACCCACGGGACATGTGTTACTTTATTGGAATACTTATTGATACTGTACAGGAACCCACGGGACATGTGTTACTTTATTGGAATACTTATTGATACTGTACAGGAACCCACGGGACATGTGTTACTTTTGATCTTATTGATACTGTAAGGAACCACGGACTTGGTACTTGAATACTGATACAGGAACCCACGGGACATGTGTTACTTTATTGGAATACTTATTGATACTGTACAGGAACCCACGGGACATGTGTTACTTTATTGGAATACTTATTGATACTGTACAGGAACCCACGGGACATGTGTTACTTTATTGGAATACTTATTGATACTGTACAGGAACCCACGGGACATGTGTTATTTTTATTGGAATACTTATTGATACTGTACAGGAACCCACGGGACATGTGTTACTTTATTGGAATACTTATTGATACTGTACAGGAACCCACGGGAGACATGTGTTACTTTATTGGAATACTTATTGATACTGTACAGGAACCCACGGGACATGTGTTACTTTATTGGAATACTTATTGATACTGTACAGGAACCCACGGGACATGTGTTACTTTATTGGAATACTTATTGATACTGTACAGGAACCCACGGGACATGTGTTACTTTATTGGAATACTTATTGATACTGTACAGGAACCCACGGGACATGTGTTACTTTATTGGAATACTTATTGATACTGTACAGGAACCCACGGGACATGTGTTACTTTATTGGAATACTTATTGATACTGTACAGGAACCCACGGGACATGTGTTACTTTATTGGAATACTTATTGATACTGTACAGGAACCCACGGAGACATGTGTTACTTTATTGGAATACTTATTGATACTGTACAGGAACCCACGGGACATGTGTTACTTTATTGGAATACTTATTGATACTGTACAGGAACCCACGGGACATGTATTACTTTATTGGAATACTTATTGATACTGTACAGGAACCCACGGGACATGTGTTACTTTATTGGAATACTTATTGATACTGTACAGGAACCCACGGGGACATGTGTTACTTTATTGGAATACTTATTGATACTGTACAGGAACCCACGGGGACATGTGTTACTTTATTGGAATACTTATTGATACTGTACAGGAACCCACGGGACATGTGTTACTTTATTGGAATACTTATTGATACTGTACAGGAACCCACGGGACATGTGTTACTTTATTGGAATACTTATTGATACTGTACAGGAACCCACGGGACATGTGTTACTTTATTGGAATACTTATTGATACTGTACAGGAACCCACGGGACATGTGTTACTTTATTGGAATACTTATTGATACTGTACAGGAACCCACGGGACATGTGTTACTTTATTGGAATACTTATTGATACTGTACAGGAACCCACGGGACATGTGTTACTTTATTGGAATACTTATTGATACTGTACAGGAACCCACGGGACATGTGTTACTTTATTGGAATACTTATTGATACTGTACAGGAACCCACGGGACATGTGTTACTTTATTGGAATACTTATTGATACTGTACAGGAACCCACGGAGACATGTGTTACTTTATTGGAATACTTATTGATACTGTACAGGAACCCACGGGACATGTGTTACTTTATTGGAATACTTATTGATACTGTACAGGAACCCACGGGACATGTGTTACTTTATTGGAATACTTATTGATACTGTACAGGAACCCACGGGACATGTGTTACTTTATTGGAATACTTATTGATACTGTACAGGAACCCACGGGACATGTGTTACTTTATTGGAATACTTATTGATACTGTACAGGAACCCACGGGACATGTGTTACTTTATTGGAATACTTATTGATACTGTACAGGAACCCACGGAAACATGTGTTACTTTATTGGAATGCTTATTGATACTGTACAGGAACCCACGGAGACATGTGTTACTTTATTGGAATACTTATTGATACTGTACAGGAACCCACGGGACATGTGTTACTTTATTGGAATACTTATTGATACTGTACAGGAACCCACGGGACATGTGTTACTTTATTGGAATACTTATTGATACTGTACAGGAACCCACGGGACATGTGTTACTTTATTGGAATACTTATTGATACTGTACAGGAACCCACGGGACATGTGTTACTTTATTGGAATACTTATTGATACTGTACAGGAACCCACGGAGACATGTGTTACTTTATTGGAATACTTATTGATACTGTACAGGAACCCACGGGACATGTGTTACTTTATTGGAATACTTATTGATACTGTACAGGAACCCACGGAGACATGTGTTACTTTATTGGAATACTTATTGATACTGTACAGGAACCCACGGGACATGTATTACTTCATTGGAATACTTATTGATACTGTACAGGAACCCACGGGACATGTGTTACTTTATTGGAATACTTATTGATACTGTACAGGAACCCACGGGACATGTGTTACTTTATTGGAATACTTATTGATACTGTACAGGAACCCATGGAGACATGTGTTACTTTATTGGAATACTTATTGATACTGTACAGGAACCCACGGGGACATGTGTTACTTTATTGGAATACTTATTGATACTGTACAGGAACCCACGGGACATGTGTTACTTTATTGGAATACTTATTGATACTGTACAGGAACCCACGGGACATGTGTTACTTTATTGGAATACTTATTGATACTGTACAGGAACCCACGGGACATGTGTTACTTTATTGGAATACTTATTGATACTGTACAGGAACCCACGGGACATGTGTTACTTTATTGGAATACTTATTGATACTGTACAGGAACCCACGGGACATGTGTTACTTTATTGGAATACTTATTGATACTGTACAGGAACCCACGGGACATGTGTTACTTTATTGAATACTTATTGATACTGTACAGGAACCCACGGGAACATGTGTTACTTTATTGGAATACTTATTGATACTGTACAGGAACCCACGGAGACATGTGTTACTTTATTGGAATACTTATTGATACTGTACAGGAACCCACGGGACATGTGTTACTTTATTGGAATACTTATTGATACTGTACAGGAACCCACGGGACATGTGTTACTTTATTGGAATACTTATTGATACTGTACAGGAACCCACGGGACATGTGTTACTTTATTGGAATACTTATTGATACTGTACAGGAACCCACGGGGACATGTGTTACTTTATTGGAATACTTATTGATACTGTACAGGAACCCACGGGACATGTGTTACTTTATTGGAATACTTATTGATACTGTACAGGAACCCACGGGACATGTGTTACTTTATTGGAATACTTATTGATACTGTACAGGAACCCACGGGACATGTGTTACTTTATTGGAATACTTATTGATACTGTACAGGAACCCACGGGACATGTGTTACTTTATTGGAATACTTATTGATACTGTACAGGAACCCACGGGACATGTGTTACTTTATTGGAATACTTATTGATACTGTACAGGAACCCACGGGACATGTGTTACTTTATTGGAATACTTATTGATACTGTACAGGAACCCACGGGACATGTGTTACTTTATTGGAATACTTATTGATACTGTACAGGAACCCACGGGACATGTGTTACTTTATTGGAATACTTATTGATACTGTACAGGAACCCACGGGACATGTATTACTTTATTGGAATACTTATTGATACTGTACAGGAACCCACGGGACATGTGTTACTTTATTGGAATACTTATTGATACTGTACAGGAACCCACGGGACATGTGTTACTTTATTGGAATACTTATTGATACTGTACAGGAACCCACGGGACATGTGTTACTTTATTGGAATACTTATTGATACTGTACAGGAACCCACGGGACATGTGTGTTACTTTATTGAATACTTATTGATACTGTACAGGAACCCACGGGACATGTGTTACTTTATTGGAATACTTATTGATACTGTACAGGAACCCACGGGACATGTGTTACTTTATTGGAATACTTATTGATACTGTACAGGAACCCACGGGACATGTGTTACTTTATTGGAATACTTATTGATACTGTACAGGAACCCACGGGACATGTGTTACTTTATTGAAATACTTATTGATGCTGTACAGGAACCCACGGGACATGTGTTACTTTATTGGAATACTTATTGATACTGTACAGGAACCCACGGGACATGTGTTACTTTATTGGAATACTTATTGATACTGTACAGGAACCCACGGGACATGTGTTACTTTATTGGAATACTTATTGATACTGTACAGGAACCCACGGGACATGTGTTACTTTATTGGAATACTTATTGATACTGTACAGGAACCCACGGGACATGTGTTACTTTATTGGAATACTTATTGATACTGTACAGGAACCCACGGGGACATGTGTTACTTTATTGGAATACTTATTGATACTGTACAGGAACCCACGGGACATGTGTTACTTTATTGGAATACTTATTGATACTGTACAGGAACCCACGGGGCATGTGTTACTTTATTGAATACTTATTGATACTGCACAGGAACCCACGGGAACATGTGTTACTTTATTGGAATACTTATTGATACTGTACAGGAACCCACGGGACATGTGTTACTTTATTGGAATACTTATTGATACTGTACAGGAACCCACGGGACATGTGTTACTTTATTGGAATACTTATTGATACTGTACAGGAACCCACGGGACATGTGTTACTTTATTGGAATACTTATTGATACTGTACAGGAACCCACGGGACATGTGTTACTTTATTGGAATACTTATTGATACTGTACAGGAACCCACGGGACATGTGTTACTTTATTGGAATACTTATTGATACTGTACAGGAACCCACGGGACATGTGTTACTTTATTGGAATACTTATTGATACTGTACAGGAACCCACGGGACATGTGTTACTTTATTGGAAT
The DNA here is from genome assembly GCF_041381155.1 of Argopecten irradians. Lineage (NCBI taxonomy): Eukaryota > Metazoa > Mollusca > Bivalvia > Pectinida > Pectinidae > Argopecten > Argopecten irradians. The sequence goes on along the minus strand of NC_091146.1, from coordinate 38,787,306 downwards.
ACTTATTGATACTGTACAGGAACCCACGGGACATGTGTTACTTTATTGGAATACTTATTGATACTGTACAGGAACCCACGGGACATGTGTTACTTTATTGGAATACTTATTGATACTGTACAGGAACCCACGGAGACATGTGTTACTTTATTGGAATACTTATTGATACTGTACAGGAACCCACGGGACATGTGTTACTTTATTGGAATACTTATTGATACTGTACAGGAACCCACGGGACATGTGTTACTTTATTGGAATACTTATTGATACTGTACAGGAACCCACGGGACATGTGTTACTTTATTGGAATACTTATTGATACTGTACAGGAACCCACGGGACATGTGTTACTTTATTGGAATACTTATTGATACTGTACAGGAACCCACGGGACATGTGTTACTTTATTGGAATACTTATTGATACTGTACAGGAACCCACGGGACATGTGTTACTTTATTGGAATACTTATTGATACTGTACAGGAACCCACGGAGACATGTGTTACTTTATTGGAATACTTATTGATACTGTACAGGAACCCACGGGACATGTGTTACTTTATTGGAATACTTATTGATACTGTACAGGAACCCACGGGACATGTGTTACTTTATTGGAATACTTATTGATACTGTACAGGAACCCACGGGACATGTGTTACTTTATTGGAATACTTATTGATACTGTACAGGAACCCACGGGACATGTGTTACTTTATTGGAATCTTATTGATACTGTACAGGAACCCACGGGACATGTGTTACTTTATTGGAATACTTATTGATACTGTACAGGAACCCACGGGACATGTGTTACTTTATTGGAATACTTATTGATACTGTACAGGAACCCACGGGACATGTGTTACTTTATTGGAATACTTATTGATACTGTACAGGAACCCACGGGACATGTATTACTTTATTGGAATACTTATTGATACTGTACAGGAACCCACGGGGACATGTGTTACTTTATTGAAATACTTATTGATACTGTACAGGAACCCCCGGGGACATGTGTTACTTTATTGGAATACTTATTGATACTGTACAGGAACCCACGGGACATGTATTACTTTATTGGAATACTTATTAATACTGTACAGGAACCCACGGGACATGTATTACTTTATTGGAATACTTATTGATACTGTACAGGAACCCACGGGGACATGTATTACCTTATTGGAATACTTATTGATACTGTACAGGAACCCACGAACATGTGTTACTTTACTGAATACTTATTGATACTGTACAGGAACCCACGGGACATGTATTACTTTATTGGAATACTTATTGATACTGTACAGGAACCCACGGGGACATGTGTTACTTTATTGGAATACTTATTGATACTGTACAGGAACCCACGGGACATGTATTACTTTATTGGAATACTTATTGATACTGTACAGGAACCCACGGGGACATGTATTACTTTATTGGAATACTTATTGATACTGTACAGGAACCCACGGGACATGTGTTACTTTATTGGAATACTTATTGATACTGTACAGGAACCCACGGGACATGTAATACTTTATTGGAATACTTATTGATACTGTACAGGAACCCACGGGGACATGTGTTACTTTATTGGAATACTTATTGATACTGTACAGGAACCCACGGGACATGTGTTACTTTATTGGAATACTTATTGATACTGTACAGGAACCCACGGGGCATGTGTTACTTTATTGAATACTTATTGATACTGCACAGGAACCCACGGGAACATGTGTTACTTTATTGGAATACTTATTGATACTGTACAGGAACCCACGGGGACATGTGTTACTTTATTGGAATACTTATTGATACTGTATAGGAACCCACGGGAGATGTATTACTTTATTGGAATACTTATTGATACTGTACAGGAACCCACGGGACATGTGTTACTTTATTGGAATACTTATTGATACTGTACAGGAACCCACGGGACATGTGTTACTTTATTGGAATACTTATTGATACTGTACAGGAACCCACGGGGCATGTGTTACTTTATTGAATACTTATTGATACTGTACAGGAACCCACGGGACATGTAATACTTTATTGGAATACTTATTGATACTGTACAGGAACCCACGGGAGATGTATTACTTTATTGGAATACTTATTAATACTGTACAGGAACCCACGGGACATGTGTTACTTTATTGGAATACTTATTGATACTGTACAGGAACCCACGGGACATGTATTACTTTATTGGAATACTTATTGATACTGTACAGGAACCCACGGGACATGTGTTACTTTATTGGAATACTTATTGATACTGTACAGGAACCCACGGGGACATGTATTACTTTATTGGAATACTTATTGATACTGTACAGGAACCCACGGGGACATGTGTTACTTTATTGGAATACTTATTGATACTGTATAGGAACCCACGGGAGATGTATTACTTTATTGGAATACTTATTGATACTGTACAGGAACCCACGGGACATGTGTTACTTTATTGGAATACTTATTGATACTGTACAGGAACCCACGAACATGTGTTACTTTACTGAATACTTATTGATACTGTACAGGAACCCCCGGGGACATGTAATACTTTATTGGAATACTTATTGATACTGTACAGGAACCCACGGGGACATGTATTACTTTATTGGAATACTTATTGATACTGTACAGGAACCCACGGGACATGTGTTACTTTAATGGAATACTTATTGATACTGTACAGGAACCCACGAACATGTGTTACTTTACTGAATACTTATTAATACTGTACAGGAACCCACGGGGACATGTATTACTTTATTGGAATACTTATTGATACTGTACAGGAACCCACGGGGACATGTGTTACTTTATTGGAATACTTATTGATACTGTATAGGAACCCACGGGAGATGTATTACTTTATTGGAATACTTATTGATACTGTACAGGAACCCACGGGACATGTATTACTTTATTGGAATACTTATTGATACTGTACAGGAACCCACGAACATGTGTTACTTTACTGAATACTTATTGATACTGTACAGGAACCCCCGGGGACATGTAATACTTTATTGGAATACTTATTGATACTGTACAGGAACCCACGGGGACATGTATTACTTTATTGGAATACTTATTGATACTGTACAGGAACCCACGGGACATGTGTTACTTTAATGGAATACTTATTGATACTGTACAGGAACCCACGAACATGTGTTACTTTACTGAATACTTATTGATACTGTACAGGAACCCACGGGACATGTATTACTTTATTGGAATACTTATTGATACTGTACAGGAACCCACGGGGACATGTGTTACTTTATTGGAATACTTATTGATACTGTATAGGAACCCACGGGAGATGTATTACTTTATTGGAATACTTATTGATACTGTACAGGAACCCACGGGACATGTATTACTTTATTGGAATACTTATTGATACTGTACAGGAACCCACGGGGACATGTATTACTTTATTGGAATACTTATTGATACTGTACAGGAACCCACGGGACATGTGTTACTTTATTGGAATGCTTATTGATACTGTACAGGAACCCACGGGGACATGTATTACTTTATTGGAATACTTATTGATACTGTACAGGAACCCACGGGGACATGTGTTACTTTATTGGAATACTTATTGATACTGTATAGGAACCCACGGGAGATGTATTACTTTATTGGAATACTTATTGATACTGTACAGGAACCCACGGGACATGTATTACTTTATTGGAATGCTTATTGAGACTGTACAGGAACCCACGAGACATGTGTTACTTTATTGGAATACTTATTGATACTGTACAGGAACCCACGAGGACATGTGTTACTTTATTGGAATACTTATTGATACTGTATAGGAACCCACGGGAGATGTATTACTTTATTGGAATACTTATTGATACTGTACAGGAACCCACGGGGACATGTATTACTTTATTGGAATACTTATTGATACTGTACAGGAACCCACGGGGACATGTATTACTTTATTGGAATACTTATTGATACTGTACAGGAACCCACGGGGACATGTATTACTTTATTGGAATACTTATTGATACTGTATAGGAACCCACGGGAGATGTATTACTTTATTACTTACTTAGCAAGGTTCCATGCATCGTTGATAATCTGGGCTCGATTTACTGGATCTATTACCTGAAACACATGATGTTTATGTGATATTAATAATCCCATCTTGGTTTATATGATTTGTATATTTGATATAGCATGACGTCATAATGTCAGTTTTCGCGCCATTCTTAGATTTGTTTCATAGAGTCAGATTTAGTATAAAAACAAAAACAAATATTTCAGTTGAGTTACTATCAGTACTTACCAGTGGGTTAGTTTTCAGTTGAGTTACTATCAATACTTACCAGCGGGTTAGTTTTCAGTTGAGTTACTATCAATACTTACCAGTGGGTTAGTTTTCAGTTGAGTTACTATCAATACTTACCAGTGGGTTAGTTTTCAGTTGAGTTACTATCAATACTTACCAGCGGGTTAGTTTTCAGTTGAGTTACTATCAATACTTACCAGTGGGTTAGTTTTCAGTTGAGTTACTATCAATACTTACCAGTGGGTTAGTTTTCAGTTGAGTTACTATCAATACTTACCAGTGGGTTAGTTTTCAGTTGAGTTACTATCAATACTTACCAGTGGGTTAGTTTTCAGTTGAGTTACTATCAATACTTACCAGTGGGTTAGTTTTCAGTTGTTTTCAGTTGAGTTACTATCAATACTTACCAGTGGGTTAGTTTTCAGTTGAGTTACTATCAATACTTACCAGTGGGTTAGTTTTCAGTTGAGTTACTATCAATACTTACCAGTGGGTTAGTTTTCAGTTGAGTTACTATCAGTACTTACCAGCGGGTTAGTTTTCAGTTGAGTTACTATCAGTATATACTTACCAGCGGGTTAGTTTTCAGTACTAAAAGTACTTACCAACGGGTTAGTTTTCAGTTGATTTACTAGAGCTACCCAATTCGCCGAGTCATAGTTTACACGGTAGTAGCCATACTGCTTAACATTAGCTATCACCCAGCTGTCAGGATCACCAACAGCGTTATCGATGTATACTGAAATCAAAGAGCAAAATTCAGACTAGTCAGGTAAATTGTGAGATAGAGAGCAAAATTCAGATTAGCGTTGTAAACTGAAATGAAAAGCAGAGAGCAAAATTCAGATTAGCCAGGTAAACTGTGAGGTAGAGGGCAAAGTTATCATTAGCCATGTGAACGGTGAGGTAGAGGGCAAAATTCAGATTAGCCAAGTAAACTGTGAAGTTGAGGAAACAAGGCCCTATGACCTAGAATTGCTCACATGTTACAGTCCAAGTATCAGGCCTCTAATAAATGACAATTTTTAGTCTATTCGATATCTGTGACCTAGAATGAAAGTCAAGGTAATTAATCTGAACACACTTGGTAATCCGTTATCACAGCATGTTACAGGCAATATATCGCATTCAAGCCTATTTGACCCCTGTGACACAGGTTATTTGTATCTAAGCCTATTTGACCCCTGTGACACAGGTTATTTTTATCTAAGCCTATTTGACCCCTGTGACACAGGTTATTTTTATCTAAGCCTATTAGACCCCTGTGGCACAGGTTATTTTTATTTAAGCCTATTTGACCCCTGTGACACAGGTTATTTTTATTTAAGCCTATTTGACCCCTGTGATACAGGCTATTTTTATCTAAGCCTATTTGACCCCTGTGGCACAGGTTTATTTTTATCTAAGCCTATTTGACCCCTGTGGCACAGGTTATTTTTATCTAAGCCTATTTGACCCCTGTGACACAGGTTATTTTTATCTAAGCCTATTTGACCCCTGTGACACAGGTTATTTTTATCTAAGCCTATTTGACCCCTGTAGCACAGGTTCTTTTTATCGAAGCCTACTTGACCCCTGTGACACAGGTTATTTTTATTTAAGCCTATTTGACCCCTGTCACACAGGTGTTTTTATTTAAGCCTATTAAACCCTTGTGACACAGGTTATTTTTATCTAAGCCTATTTGACCCCTGTGGCACAGGTTATTTTTATTTAAGCCTATTTGACCCCTGTGACACAGGTTATTTTTATCTAAGCCTATTAGACGCTTGTGACACAGGTTATTTTTATTTAAGCCTATTAGACCCCTGTGGCACAGGTTATTTTTATCTAAGCCTATTTGACCCCTGTGACACAGATTATTTTTATTTAAGCCTATTTGACCCCTGTGGCACAGGTTATTTTTATCTAAGCCTATTTGACCCCTGTGGCACAGGTTATTTCTATCTAAGCCTATTTGACCCCTGTTACACAGGTTATTTTTATTTAAGCCTATTAGACCCCTGTGGCACAGGTTATTTTTATTTAAGCCTATTTGACCCCTGTGACACAGGTTATTTTTATTCAAGCCTATTTGACCCCTGTGACACAGGTTATTTTTATCTAAGCCTATTTGACCCCTGTGACACAGGTTGTTTTTATTTAAGCCTATTTGACCCCTGTGACACAGGTTGTTTTTATTTAAGCCTATTAGACCCCTGTGGCACAGGTTGTTTTTATTTAAGCCTATTTGACCCCTGTGGCACAGGTTGTTTTTATTTAAGCCTATTTGACCCCTGTGACACAGGTTGTTTTTATTTAAGCCTATTTAACCCCTGTGACACAGGTTATTTTTATTTAAGCCTATTAGACCCCTGTGGCACAGGTTGTTTTTATTTAAGCCTATTTGACCCCTGTGGCACAGGTTGTTTTTATTTAAGCCTATTTGACCCCTGTGGCGCAGGTTGTTTTTATCTAAGCCTATTTGACCCCTGTGACACAGGTTATTTTTATCTAAGCCTATTTGACCCCTGTGACACAGGTTATTTTTATCTAAACCTATTTGACCCCTGTGGCACAGGTTGTTTTTATTTAAGCCTATTAGACCCCTGTGACACAGGTTGTTTTTATTTAAGCCTATTTGACCCCTGTGACACAGGTTGTTTTTATTTAAGCCTATTAGACCCCTGTGACACAGGTTATTTTAATCTAAGCCTATTTGACCCCTGTGACACAGGTTGTTTTTATTTAAGCCTATTTGACCCCTGTGACACAGGTTGTTTTTATTTAAGCCTATTTGACCCCTGTGACACAGGTTGTTTTTATCTAAGCCTATTTGACCCCTGTGACACAGGTTATTTTTATTCAAGCCTATTTGACCCCTGTGACACAGGTTATTTTTATTCAAGCCTATTTGACCCCTGTGACACAGGTTATTTTTATTCAAGCCTATTTGACCCCTGTGACACAGGTTGTTTTTATTTAAGCCTATTAGACCCCTGTGACACAGGTTGTTTTTATTTAAGCCTATTTGACCCCTGTGGCACAGGTTGTTTTTATTTAAGCCTATTTGACCCCTGTGACACAGGTTATTTTTATTTAAGCCTATTTGACCCCTGTGGCACAGGTTGTTTTTATTTAAGCCTATTAGACCCCTGTGGCACAGGTTGTTTTTATTTAGGCCTATTTGACCCCTGTGGCACAGGTTGTTTTTATTTAAGCCTATTTGACCCCTGTGACACAGGTTATTTTTATTTAAGCCTATTTGACCCCTGTGGCACAGGTTGTTTTTATTTAAGCCTATTTGACCCCTGTGACACAGGTTATTTCTATTTAAGCCTATTTGACCCCTGTGACACAGGTTGTTTTTATTTAAGCCTATTAGACCCCTGTGACACAGGTTGTTTTTATTTAAGCCTATTTGACCCCTGTGACACAGGTTGTTTTTATTTAAGCCTATTAGACCCCTGTGGCACAGGTTGTTTTTATTTAAGCCTATTAGACCCCTGTGGCACAGGTTGTTTTTATTTAAGCCTATTAGACCCCTGTGGCACAGGTTTATTTTTTATCCTGTATGTAAGACAGAGTGCCTAGCCACAATAACCCTGAACAACGGCAAGTGTCTGATATACTTACTTGTGTCTGAATCTTTCCTCATCCATTTTACGTCGGCATCAGTCTGATCAAACATAGGGTTGGAGGACGTCGTGTAGGTGAAGGGGATTTCCCAGCGGTAACTAAATAATCAACAAGTACTCCTTGTAATAGGCACCCTAAAGGACCCCGCAGTTTTATCATTGTGTACACTATCACTCATTAACTCACATTTTCATCTTTTGCGAACAATATCTGAAGTTTGCCAATCAGATGCCTCCATTTTGTTACCAAAGCAACCAATCTTTTCGATAACATTGTTGTTGGTCATCCATTTAAATCCTTATTTACCAATGATTTAACGGTAGATAATGCCTCAGATGAAGATTTTGTCCAAATTATCTTTGGAAGATGTGACCCAAACACAGATTCTAGCAAAGAGTTTGAATTGATGGCCACAAGCTTGATCAGAGCAGCGTCCCACGCACTCCTCGCGGCTGAGGACAAGTTTAAACTTAAATAACTGTGTAAATTGTTACTTTTTTCTGTCGTGATAACCTAATGTGTTGAACTTTTTTTTTCATTCTCTCTTTGAATTTATTGAACATTTTTTTAGACCATGATTAAACTAGTGATATTTTGCTTGCCTATATACCACTTCGTTTGTGTACCTGAAATTCGAATTTCCGAAGAGACTTTCTTCCGTAAAACGACGCACATCGTATCAAGTACCCCATAATATCAGACCGCAACATAGTGTAGGCTGATTACGTGGGTAACCGAGGATGGGTACCCGGATGTTTCACTTACTTGTACGGAGAGGGGTAGGTACCCGGATGTTTCACTTACTTGTACGGAGAGGTGTAGGTACCCGGATGGTTTATTTACTTGTACGGAGAGGGGTAGGTACCCGGATGTTTCACTTACTTGTACGGAGATGAGGTAGGTACCCAGATGGTTCACTTACTTGTACGGAGAGGGGTAGGTACCCGGATGGTTCACTTACTTGTACGGAGAGGGGTAGGAACCCGGATGGTTCACTTACTTGTACGGAGAGGGGTAGGAACCCGGATGGTTCACTTACTTTTACGGAGAAGGGTAGGTACCCGGATGTTTCACTTACTTGTACGGAGAGGTGTAGGTACCCAGATGGTTCACTTACTTGTACGGAGAGGGGTATGTACCCGGATCGACCGCGTTGTAGTCCCTCAAATATCGTTTTTGAGTCGCCTTAAGTCCGGTGCCGCCATTTTTAGTGACAGTAACCACTGGGAAGTTCATCTGAAGGGTCCACGTGTCCATGATGGCTTTCACGTCAGACCGGGGCTTGTTTTCTTTCATCGATTGCTAAACAATGAAGACATGTTATGATACTCAACTTCATTTTCCTAGTGAACTTATTTCATTTAAATATTCTGCCCGAGAGTGAACAGCAGTGTTCTCATATTAAAATCATGGTTATTTGATCTCATTACATTCTTCATTTTCCACTTTTGTTTAATTGTAATTGTTACCAACAGGAACCTATCTAAACTAAGGACCAACACAAACATATCTAAACTAGGGACCAACAGGAACATCAACACAAACATATCTAAACTAGGGACCATCACGAACATATCTAAACTAGGGACCAACACGAACATATCTAAACTAGGGACCAACACGAACCTATCTAAACTAGGGACCAACACGAACATATCTAAACTAGGGACCAACACGAACATATCTAAACTAGGGACCAACACGAACATATCTAAACTAGGGACCAACACGAACCTATCTAAACTAGGGACCAACACGAACCTATCTCAACTAGGGACCAACAGGAACCTATCTAAACTAGGGACCAACACGAACCTATCTAAACTAGGGACCAACAGGAACCTATCTAAAGTAGGGACCAACACGAACCTATCTAAACTAGGGACCAACATGAACCTATCTAAACTAGGGACCAACACGAACCTATCTAAACTAGGGACCAACACGAACCTATCTAAACTAGGGACCAACACGAACCTATCTAAACTACGGACCAACACAAACCTATCTAAACTAGGGACCAACACAAACATATCTCAACTAGGGACCAACACGAACCTATCTCAACTAGGGACCAACAGGAACCTATCTAAAGTAGGGACCAACACGAACCTATCTAAACTAGGGACCAACACGAACCTTTCTAAACTAGATACCAACACGAACCTATCTAGGAACATAACTAGATACCAACAGGAACATATCTAAACTAGGGACAAACAGGAACATATATAAACTTAGGACCAACACGAACCTATCTAAGCTAGGGACCAACACGAACCTATCTAAACTAGGGACCAACACGAACCTATCTAAACTAGGGACCAACACGAACTTATCTAAACTAGGGACCATCAGGAACATATTTAAACTAAGGACCAACACGAACCTATCTAAGCTAGGGACCAACACGAACCTATCTAAACTAGGGACCAACACGAACCTATCTAAACTAGGGACCAACACGAACCTATCTAAACTAGGGACCAACACGAACATATCTCAACTAGGGACCAACACGAACATATCTAAACTAGGGACCAACACGAACATATCTCAACTAGGGACCAACAAGAACCCATCTAAACTAGGGACCAACACGAACCTATCTAAACTAGGGACCAACACGAACCTATCTAAACTAGGGACCAACACGAAACCTATCTAAACTAGGGACCAACACGAACCTATCTAAAACTAGGGACCAACACGAACCATATCTAAACTAGGGAAACTAGGGACCAACACGAAACATATCTCAACTAGGGACCAACACGAACCTATTCAAACTAGGGACCAACACGAACATATCTAAACTAGGGACCAACACGAACATATCTAAACTAGGGACCAACACTATACGAACATTGAGGTATGTCTGTAATCTATATATAACATCACTACCACCGTACGACATTGAGGTATGTGTGTAATCTATATATACACAACATCACTACCACCGTACGACATTGAGGTATGTGTGTAATCTATAATATAACATCACTACCACCGTACGACATTGAGGTATGTGTGTAATCTATATATAACATCACTACCACCGTACGACATTGAGGTATGTCTGTAATCTATATGATAACATCACTACCACCGTACGACATTGAGGTATGTGTGTAATCTATATATAACATCACTACCACCGTACGACATTGAGGTATGTCTGTAATCTATATATAACATCACTACCACCGTACGAACATTGAGGTATGTGTGTAATCTATATATAAACATCACTACCACCGTACGACATTGAGGTATGTGTGTAATCTATATATAACATCACTACCACCGTACGACATTGAGGTATGTCTGTAATCTATATAAAACATCACTACCACCGTACGACATTGAGGTATGTGTGTAATCTATATATAACATCACTACCACCGTACGACATTGAGGTATGTCTGTAATCTATATATAACATCACTACCACCGTACGACATTGAGGTATGTGTGTAATCTATAATATATAACATCACTACCACCGTACGACATTGAGGTATGTGTGTAATCTATATATAAACATCACTACCACCGTACGACATTGAGGTATGTGTGTAATCTATATATAACATCACTACCACCGTACGACATTGAGGTATGTGTGTAATCTATATATAACATCACTACCACCGTACGACATTGAGGTATGTCTGTAATCTATATATAACATCACTACCACCGTACGACATTGAGGTATGTCTGTAATCTATATATAACATCACTACCACCGTACGACAATTGAGGTATGTCTGTAATCTATATATAACATCACTACCACCGTACGACATTGAGGTATGTGTGTAATCTATATATAACATCACTACCACCGTACGACATTGAGGTATGTGTGTAATCTATATATAACATCACTACCACCGTACGACATTGAGGTATGTGTGTAATCTATATATAACATCACTACCACCGTACGACATTGAGGTATGTGTGTAATCTATATATAACATCACTACCACCGTACGACATTGAGGTATGTCTGTAATCTATATATAACATCACTACCACCGTACGACATTGAGGTATGTCTGTAATCTATATATAAACATCACTACCACCGTACGACATTGAGGTATGTCTGTAATCTATATATAACATCACTACCACCGTACGACATTGAGGTATGTGTGTAATCTATATATAAACATCACTACCACCGTACGACGACATTGAGGTATGTCTGTAATCTATATATAACATCACTACCACCGTACGACATTGAGGTATGTGTGTAATCTATATATAACATCACTACCACCGTACGACATTGAGGTATGTCTGTAATCTATATATAACATCACTACCACCGTACGACATTGAGGTATGTGTGTAATCTATATATAACATCACTACCACCGTACGACATTGAGGTATGTGTGTAATCTATATATAACATCACTACCACCGTACGACATTGAGGTATGTGTGTAATCTATATATAACATCACTACCACCGTACGACATTGAGGTATGTCTGTAATCTATATATAACATCACTACCACCGTACGACATTGAGGTATGTGTGTAATCTATATATAAACATCACTACCACCGTACGACATTGAGGTATGTGTGTAATCTATATATATAACATCACTACCACCGTACGACATTGAGGTATGTCTGTAATCTATATATAACATCACTACCACCGTACGACATTGAGGTATGTGTGTAATCTATATATCACATCACTACCACCGTACGACATTGAGGTATGTCTGTAATCTATATATATAACATCACTACCACCGTACGACATTGAGGTATGTGTGTAATCTATATATAACATCACTACCACCGTACGACATTGAGGTATGTGTGTAATCTATATATAACATCACTACCACCGTACGACATTGAGGTATGTGTGTAATCTATATATAACATCACTACCACCGTACGACATTGAGGTATGTCTGTAATCTATATATAACATCACTACCACCGTACGACATTGAGGTATGTGTGTAATCTATATATAACATCACTACCACCGTACGACATTGAGGTATGTGTGTAATCTATATATAACATCACTACCACCGTACGACATTGAGGTATGTGTGTAATCTATATATAACATCACTACCACCACCGTACGACATTGAGGTATGTGTGTAATCTATATATAACAACACTCACTACCACCGTACGACATTGAGGTATGTGTGTAATCTATATATAACATCACTACCACCGTACGACATTGAGGTATGTGTGTAATCTATATATAACATCACTACCACCGTACGACATTGAGGTATGTGTGTAATCTATATATAACATCACTACCACCGTACGACATTGAGGTATGTGTGTAATCTATATATAACATCACTACCACCGTACGACATTGAGGTATGTGTGTAATCTATATATAACATCACTACCACCGTACGACATTGAGGTATGTGTGTAATCTATATATAACATCACTACCACCGTACGACATTGAGGTATGTGTGTAATCTATATATAACATCACTACCACCGTACGACATTGAGGTATGTGTGTAATCTATATATAACATCACTACCACCGTACGACATTGAGGTATGTGTGTAATCTATATATAACATCACTACCACCGTACGACATTGAGGTATGTGTGTAATCTATATATAACATCACTACCACCGTACGACATTGAGGTATGTGTGTAATCTATATATAACATCACTACCACCGTACGACATTGAGGTATGTGTGTAATCTATATATAACATCACTACCACCGTACGACATTGAGGTATGTCTGTAATCTATATATAACATCACTACCACCGTACGACATTGAGGTATGTCTGTAATCTATATATAACATCACTACCACCGTACGACATTGAGGTATGTGTGTAATCTATATATAACATCACTACCACCGTACGACATTGAGGTATGTGTGTAATCTATATATATAACATCACTACCACCGTACGACATTGAGGTATGTGTGTAATCTATATATAACATCACTACCACCGTACGACATTGAGGTATGTGTGTAATCTATATATAACATCACTACCACCGTACGACATTGAGGTATGTGTGTAATCTATATATAACATCACTACCACCGTACGACATTGAGGTATGTGTGTAATCTATATATAACATCACTACCACCGTACGACATTGAGGTATGTGTGTAATCTATATATAACATCACTACCACCGTACGACATTGAGGTATGTGTGTAATCTATATATAACATCACTACCACCGTACGACATTGAGGTATGTGTGTAATCTATATATAACATCACTACCACCGTACGACATTGAGGTATGTGTGTAATCTATATATAACATCACTACCACCGTACGACATTGAGGTATGTGTGTAATCTATATATAACATCACTACCACCGTACGACATTGAGGTATGTGTGTAATCTATATATAACATCACTACCACCTTACGACATCACTACCACCGTACGACATTGTGGTATGTGTGTAATCTATATATAACATCACTACCACCGTACGACATTGAGGTATGTCTGTAATCTATATATAACATCACTACCACTACACGACATTGTGGTACCACCTTATATAACATCACTACCACCGTACGACATTGAGGTATGTGTGTAATCTATATATAACATCACTACCACCGTACGACATTGAGGTATGTGTGTAATCTATATATAACATCACTACCACCGTACGACATTGAGGTATGTCTGTAATCTATATATAACATCACTACCACCGTACGACATTGAGGTATGTCTGTAATCTATATATAACATCACTACCACCTTACGACATCACTACCACCGTACGACATTGAGGTATGTGTGTAATCTATATATAACATCACTACCACCGTACGACATTGAGGTATGTGTGTAATCTATATATAACATCACTACCACCGTACGACATTGAGGTATGTGTGTAATCTATATATAACATCACTACCACCGTACGACATTGAGGTATGTGTGTAATCTATATATAACATCACTACCACCGTACGACATTGAGGTATGTGTGTAATCTATATATAACATCACTACCACCGTACGACATTGAGGTATGTGTGTAATCTATATATAACATCACTACCACCGTACGACATTGAGGTATGTGTGTAATCTATATATATAACATCACTACCACCGTACGACATTGAGGTATGTGTGTAATCTATATATAACATCACTACCACCGTACGACATTGAGGTATGTGTGTAATCTATATATAACATCACTACCACCGTACGACATTGAGGTATGTGTGTAATCTATATATAACATCACTACCACCGTACGACATTGAGGTATGTGTGTAATCTATATATAACATCACTACCACCTTACGACATCACTACCACCGTACGACATTGAGGTATGTGTGTAATCTATATATAACATCACTACCACCGTACGACATTGAGGTATGTGTGTAAATCTATATATAACATCACTACCACCGTACGACATTGAGGTATGTGTGTAATCTATATATAACATCACTACCACCGTACGACATTGAGGTATGTGTGTAATCTATATATAACATCACTACCACCGTACGACATTGAGGTATGTGTGTAATCTATATATAACATCACTACCACCGTACGACATTGAGGTATGTGTGTAATCTATATATAACATCACTACCACCGTACGACATTGAGGTATGTGTGTAATCTATATATAACATCACTACCACCGTACGACATGAGGTATGTCAATCTACATCACTACACCGTACGACATTGAGGTATGTCTGTAATCTATATATAACATCACTACCACCGTACGACATTGAGGTATGTCTGTAATCTATATATAACATCACTACCACCGTACGACATTGAGGTATGTGTGTAATCTAATATAACATCACTACCACCGTACGACATTGAGGTATGTGTGTAATCTATATATAACATCACTACCACCGTACGACATTGAGGTATGTGTGTAATCTATATATAACATCACTACCACCGTACGACATTGAGGTATGTGTGTAATCTATATATAACATCACTACCACCGTACGACATTGAGGTATGTGTGTAATCTATATATAACATCACTACCACCGTACGACATTGAGGTATGTGTGTAATCTATATAACATCCTAAAACATCACATCACTACCACCGTACGACATTGAGGTATGTGTGTAATCTATATATAACATCACTACCACCGTACGACATTGAGGTATGTGTGTAATCTATATATAACATCACTACCACCGTACGACATTGAGGTATGTGTGTAATCTATATATATAACATCACTACCACCGTACGACATTGAGGTATGTGTGTAATCTATATATAACATCACTACCACCGTACGACATTGAGGTATGTCTGTAATCTATATATAACATCACTACCACCGTACGACATTGTGTGTAATCTATATATAACATCACTACCACCGTACGACATTGAGGTATGTGTGTAATCTATATATAACATCACTACCACCGTACGACATTGAGGTATGTGTGTAATCTATATATAACATCACTACCACCGTACGACATTGAGGTATGTGTGTAATCTATATATAACATCACTACCACCGTACGACATTGAGGTATGTGTGTAATCTATATATAACATCACTACCACCGTACGACATTGAGGTATGTGTGTAATTTATATATAACATCACTACCACCGTACGACATTGAGGTATGTGTGTAATCTATATATAACATCACTACCACCGTACGACATTGAGGTATGTGTGTAATCTATATATAACATCACTACCACCGTACGACATTGAGGTATGTGTGTAATCTATATATAACATCACTACCACCGTACGACATTGAGGTATGTGTGTAATCTATATATATAACATCACTACCACCGTACGACATTGAGGTATGTGTGTAATCTATATATAACATCACTACCACCGTACGACATTGAGGTATGTGTGTAATCTATATATAACATCACTACCACCGTACGACATTGAGGTATGTCTGTAATCTATATATAACATCACTACCACCGTACGACATTGAGGTATGTGTGTAATCTATATATAACATCACTACCACCGTACGATAGTCCGTGTATCAGGACCAAGTCTTACCGTGAGTCCGTGTATCAGGACCAAGTCTTACCATGACAAGTCCGTGTGTATCAGGACCAAGTCTTACCGTGAGTCCGTGTATCAGGACCAAGTCTTACCGTGTATCAGGACCAAGTCCGTGAGTCCGTGTATCAGGACCAAGTCTTACTGTGAGTCCGTGTATCAGGACCAAGTCTTACCGTGAGTCAGTGTATCAGGACCAAGTCTTACTGTGAGTCCGTGATCAGGACCAAGTCTTACCATGAGTCCGTGTATCAGGACCAAGTCTTACCGTGAGTACGTTATCAGACCAAGTCTTACTGTGAGTCGTGATCATCAGGACCAAGTCTTACCGTGAGTCCGTGTATCAGGACCAAGTCTTACCATGAGTCCGTGTATCAGGACCAAGTTTACTGTGAGTCCGTGTATCAGGACCAAGTCTTACCTGAGTCCGTGTATCAGGACCAAGTCTTACCGTGAGTCCGTATATCAGGACCAAGTCTTACTGTGAGTCAGTGTATGAAGACCAAGTGTGTCCGTGTAGGCAAGTCTTACATGTGAGTCCGTGTATCAGGACCAAGTTTTTACTGTGAGTAGTCGTATATCAGGACCAAGTCTTACCGTGAGTCCGTGTATCAGGACCAAGTCTTACTGTGAGTCCGTGTATCAGGACCAAGTCTTACCGTGAGTCCATGTATCAGGACCAAGTCTTACGTGAGTCCGTGTATCAGGACCAAGTCTTACCGTGAGTCCGTATATGAGGACCAAGTCTTACTGTGAGTCGTGAGTCCAGTGTGTATCAGGACCAAGTCTTACGTGAGTCCGTGTATCAGGACCAAGTCTTACCGTGAGTCCGTGTATCAAGACCAAGTCTTACCGTGAGTCCGTGTTCAGGACCAAGTCTTACCGTGAGTCCGTGTATCAGGCCAAGTCTTACCGTGAGTCCGTGTATCAAGGACCAAGTCTTACGTGAGTCCTGTGTATCAGGACCAAGTCTTATCGTGAGTCCGTGTATCAGGACCAAGTCTTACCGTGAGTCCGTGTTCAAGACCAAGTCTTACCGGAGTCCGTGTATCAGGCCACGTCTTACCGTGAGTCCGTGTATAGGACCAAGTCTTACTGTGAGTCTGTGAATCAGGACCAAGTCTTACCGTGAGTCCGTGTATCGGACCAAGTTTATCTTGATCGACGATCCAAGTCTTCCGTGAGTCCGTGTGTACCAGGACCGAGTCTTACAGTGAGTCCGTGTGTCAAGACCAAGTCTTACTGTGAGTCCGTGTATCAGGGCCACGTCTTACCGTGAGTCCGTGTATAAAGACCAAGTCTTACTGTGAGTCCGTGTATCAGAACCAAGTCTTACCGTGATTCCATGTATCAGGGCCAAGTCTTACTGTGAGTCCGTGAATCAGGACCAAGTCTTACCATGAGTCCGTGTATCAGGCCCAAGTCTTACCGTGATTCCATGTATCAGAGCCAAGTCTTACTGTGAGTCCGTGAATCAGGATCAAGTCTTACCGTGAATCCGTGTATCAGGGCCACGTCTTACCATGGGTCCGTGTATCAGGACCAAAGTTTACTGTGAGTCCGTATATCAGGACCAAGTCTTACCATGAGTCCGTGTATCAGGACCAAGTTTTACTGTGAGTCCGTATATCAGGACCAAGTCTTACTGTGAGTCAGTGTATCAGGACCAAGTCTTACTGTGAGTCCGGATATCAGGGCCAAGTCTTATCATGAGTCCGTGTATCAGGACCAAGTTTTACTGTGAGTACGTATATCAGGACCAATTCTTACCGTGAGTCCGTGTATCAGGACCAAGTCTTACTGTGAGTCACTGTATCAGGACCAAGTCTTACCGTGTGTCCATGTATGAGGACCAAGTCTTATCGTGAGTCCGTGTATCAGGACCAAGTCTTACCGTGAGTCCGTGTATCAGGGACCAAGTCTTACTGTGAGTCAATGTATGAAGACCAAGTGTGTCCGTGTAGCAGGACAAAGTCTTACTGTGAGTCAGTGTATCAGGACCAAGTCTTACCGTGAGTCCGTGTATCAAGACCTAGTCTTACTGTGAGTCCGTGTATCAGGACCAAGTCTTACCGTGAGTCTGTGTATCAGGACCAAGTCTTACCGTGAGTCCGTGTATCAAGGCCAAGTTTTACGGTGAGTCCGTGTATCAGGACCAAGTCTTATCGTGAGTCCGTGTACCAGGACCAAGTCTTACCATGAGTCCGTGTGTCAAGACCAAGTCTTACCGAGAGTCCGTGTATCAGGGCCACGTCTTACCGTGAGTCCGTGTATAAAGACCAAGTCTTACTGTGAGTCTGTGAATCAGGACCAAGTCTTACCGTGAGTCCGTGTATCAGGACCAAGTCTTACCGTGAGTCCATGTATCAGGACCAAGTCTTACCATGAGTCTGTGTATCAGGACCAAGTCTTACCGTGAGTCTGTGTATCAGGACCAAGTCTTCCCGTGAGTCCGTGTACCAGGACCGAGTCTTACAGTGAGTCCGTGTGTCAGGACCAAGTCTTACTGTGAGTCCGTGTATCAGGGCCACGTCTTACCGTGAGTCCGTGTATAAAGACCAAGTCTTACTGTGAGTCCGTGTATCAGAACCAAGTCTTACCGTGATTCCATGTATCAGGGCCAAGTCTTACTGTGAGTCCGTGAATCAGGACCAAGTCTTACCATGAGTCCGTGTATCAGGCCCAAGTCTTACCGTGATTCCATGTATCAGAGCCAAGTCTTACTGTGAGTCCGTGAATCAGGACCAAGTCTTACCGTGAATCCGTGTATCAGGGCCACGTCTTACCATGGGTCCGTGTATCAGGACCAAAGTTTACTGTGAGTCCGTATATCAGGACCAAGTCTTACCATGAGTCCGTGTATCAGGACCAAGTTTTACTGTGAGTCCGTATATCAGGACCAAGTCTTACTGTGAGTCAGTGTATCAGGACCAAGTCTTACTGTGAGTCCGGATATCAGGGCCAAGTCTTACCATGAGTCCGTGTATCAGGACCAAGTTTTACTGTGAGTACGTATATCAGGACCAATTCTTACCGTGAGTCCGTGTATCAGGACCAAGTCTTACTGTGAGTCACTGTATCAGGACCAAGTCTTACCGTGTGTCCATGTATGAGGACCAAGTCTTATCGTGAGTCCGTGTATCAGGACCAAGTCTTACCGTGAGTCCGTATATGAGGACCAAGTCTTACTGTGAGTCAATGTATGAAGACCAAGTGTGTCCGTGTAGCAGGACAAAGTCTTACTGTGAGTCAGTGTATCAGGACCAAGTCTTACCGTGAGTCCGTGTATCAAGACCTAGTCTTACTGTGAGTCCGTGTATCAGGACCAAGTCTTACCGTGAGTCTGTGTATCAGGACCAAGTCTTACCGTGAGTCCGTGTATCAAGGCCAAGTTTTACGGTGAGTCCGTGTATCAGGACCAAGTCTTATCGTGAGTCCGTGTACCAGGACCAAGTCTTACCATGAGTCCGTGTGTCAAGACCAAGTCTTACCGTGATTCCATGTATCAGGGCCAAGTCTTACCGTGAGTCCGTGTATAAAGACCAAGTCTTACTGTGAGTCCGTGTATCAGAACCAAGTCTTACCGTGATTCCATGTATCAGGGCCAAGTCTTACTGTGAGTCCGTGAATCAGGACCAAGTCTTACCATGAGTCCGTGTATCAGGCCCAAGTCTTACCGTGATTCCATGTATCAGAGCCAAGTCTTACTGTGAGTCCGTGAATCAGGACCAAGTCTTACCGTGAATCCGTGTATCAGGGCCACGTCTTACCATGGGTCCGTGTATCAGGACCAAAGTTTACTGTGAGTCCGTATATCAGGACCAAGTCTTACCATGAGTCCGTGTATCAGGACCAAGTTTTACTGTGAGTCCGTATATCAGGACCAAGTCTTACTGTGAGTCAGTGTATCAGGACCAAGTCTTACTGTGAGTCCGGATATCAGGGCCAAGTCTTACCATGAGTCCGTGTATCAGGACCAAGTTTTACTGTGAGTACGTTTATCAGGACCAATTCTTACCGTGAGTCCGTGTATCAGGACCAAGTCTTACTGTGAGTCACTGTATCAGGACCAAGTCTTACCGTGTGTCCATGTATGAGGACCAAGTCTTATCGTGAGTCCGTGTATCAGGACCAAGTCTTACCGTGAGTCCGTATATGAGGACCAAGTCTTACTGTGAGTCAATGTATGAAGACCAAGTGTGTCCGTGTAGCAGGACAAAGTCTTACTGTGAGTCAGTGTATCAGGACCAAGTCTTACCGTGAGTCCGTGTATCAAGACCTAGTCTTACTGTGAGTCCGTGTATCAGGACCAAGTCTTACCGTGAGTCCGTGTATCAGGACCAAGTCTTACCGTGAGTCCGTGTATCAAGGCCAAGTTTTACGGTGAGTCCGTGTATCAGGACCAAGTCCTATCGTGAGTCCGTGTACCAGGACCAAGTCTTACCATGAGTCCGTGTGTCAAGACCAAGTCTTACCGAGAGTCCGTGTATCAGGGCCACGTCTTACCGTGAGTCCGTGTATAAAGACCAAGTCTTACTGTGAGTCTGTGAATCAGGACCAAGTCTTACCGTGAGTCCGTGTATCAGGACCAAGTCTTACCGTGAGTCCATGTATCAGGACCAAGTCTTACCATGAGTCTGTGTATCAGGACCAAGTCTTACCGTGAGTCTGTGTATCAGGACCAAGTCTTCCCGTGAGTCCGTGTACCAGGACCGAGTCTTACAGTGAGTCCGTGTGTCAAGACCAAGTCTTACTGTGAGTCCGTGTATCAGGGCCACGTCTTACCGTGAGTCCGTGTATAAAGACCAAGTCTTACTGTGAGTCCGTGTATCAGAACCAAGTCTTACCGTGATTCCATGTATCAGGGCCAAGTCTTACTGTGAGTCCGTGAATCAGGACCAAGTCTTACCATGAGTCCGTGTATCAGGCCCAAGTCTTACCGTGATTCCATGTATCAGAGCCAAGTCTTACTGTGAGTCCGTGAATCAGGACCAAGTCTTACCGTGAATCCGTGTATCAGGGCCACGTCTTACCATGGGTCCGTGTATCAGGACCAAAGTTTACTGTGAGTCCGTATATCAGGACCAAGTCTTACCATGAGTCCGTGTATCAGGACCAAGTTTTACTGTGAGTCCGTATATCAGGACCAAGTCTTACTGTGAGTCAGTGTATCAGGACCAAGTCTTACTGTGAGTCCGGATATCAGGGCCAAGTCTTACCATGAGTCCGTGTATCAGGACCAAGTTTTACTGTGAGTACGTATATCAGGACCAATTCTTACCGTGAGTCCGTGTATCAGGACCAAGTCTTACTGTGAGTCACTGTATCAGGACCAAGTCTTACCGTGTGTCCATGTATGAGGACCAAGTCTTATCGTGAGTCCGTGTATCAGGACCAAGTCTTACCGTGAGTCCGTATATGAGGACCAAGTCTTACTGTGAGTCAATGTATGAAGACCAAGTGTGTCCGTGTAGCAGGACAAAGTCTTACTGTGAGTCAGTGTATCAGGACCAAGTCTTACCGTGAGTCCGTGTATCAAGACCTAGTCTTACTGTGAGTCCGTGTATCAGGACCAAGTCTTACCGTGAGTCAGTGTATCAGGACCAAGTCTTACTGTGTGTCCGTGTATAAGGACCAAGTCTTACCGTGAGTCTGTGTATCAAGACCTAGTCTTACTGTGAGTCCGTGTATCAGGACCAAGTCTTACCGTGAGTCTGTGTATCAGGACCAAGTCTTACCATGAGTCCGTGTATAAGGACCAAGTCTTACCGTGATTCCATGTATAAGGACCAAGTCTTACTGTGAGTCCGTGTATGAGGACCAAGTCTTATTGTGAGTCCGGGTATGAGGATCAGGTCTTACTGTGAGTCCGTGTATGAGGACCAAGTCTTACTGTGAGTCAGTGTATCAGGACCAAGTCTTACCGTGTGTCCATGTATGAGGACCAAGTCTTACCGTGAGTCTGTGTACCAGGACCAAGTATGTCCTTGTATCAGGACAAGTCTTACCGTGAGTCCGTGTATCAGGGCCACATCTTACCGTGAGTCAGTGTATCAGGACCAAGTCTTACTGTGAGTCCGTGTATCAGGACCAAGTCTTACCGTGAGTCCGTGTATCAGGACCAAGTCTTACTGTGAGTCAGTGTATGAGGACCAAATGTGTCGGTGTATCAGGACCAAGTCTTACCGTGAGTCCTCGTTTAAACGTGTCCTCTCCAAGAAAGAATCGCATCATCCTGATAATGGACGCACCCTGTAGACAGAGAGTTTAACTCAACATGGTTGGCCAATGAACTTTTAATATGATATGTATACATATGTAACAGTATCAGTAACCCTACACATATATGTGTACATAACTGTATCAGAAACTCTACACATATATGTGTACATAACTGTATCAGTAACCCTACACATATATGTGTACATAACTGTATCAGAAACTCTACACATATATGTGTACATAACTGTAACCCTACACATATATATGTGTACATAACTGTAACCCTACACATATATATGTGTACATAACTGTAATCCTACACATATATATGTGTACATAACTGTAACCCTACACATATATATGTGTACATAACTGTAACCCTACACATATATGTGTACATAACTGTAATCCTACACATATATATGTGTACATAACTGTAATCCTACACATATATATGTGTACATAACTGTAATCCTACACATATATATGTGTACATAACTGTAACCCTACACATATATATGTGTACATAACTGTAATCCTACACATATATGTGTACATAACTGTAACCCTACACATATATATATGTACATAACTGTAATCCTACACATATATATGTGTACATAACTGTAATCCTACACATATATATGTGTACATAACTGTAATCCTACACATATATATGTGTACATAACTGTAATCCTACACATATATATGTGTACATAACTGTAATCCTACACATATATGTGTACATAACTGTAACCCTACACATATACATGTGTACATATCTGTAATCCTACACATATATGTGTACATAACTTTAATCCTACACATATATGTGTACATAACTGTAATCCTACACATATATATGTGTACATAACTGTAATCCTACACATATATATGTGTACATAACTGTAACCCTACACATATATATGTGTACATAACTGTAATCCTACACATATATGTGTACATAACTGTAACCCTACACATATACTTGTGTACATAACTGTAATCCTACACATATATGTGTACATAACTGTAATCCTACACATATATGTGTACATAACTGTAATCCTACACATATATGTGTGTACATAACTGTTTCAGTAACCCGGCATACACATATATGTGTACATAACAGTATCCATAACAACAACATGTATCTGAGTATATTAGATATGCTCTGAATTTCAATTATTCTCATTCTAATACATGGTCACATGGAGTGTGATATAAAGCATAATGACTCGTGTTTTCATTTTTCCTTTGTGAACTTCATTGGCAAAACGTTGAGTTCTTCAGGGTGGTGTCCTATTGTCAACGTTTTTCTTAACATGCACATCAGAGAATGGTTTTGGACATATGTCAAAGAAACTACATATCTACATATCTAATTTAAAGGACATACGTTGTTATACCATCCTAGTAGAATCTAAAATAATAATCATATTAGATATGCTCTGATTTTCCACTATTTTCTTTGGCTAATGCATGGTCACGTGATGTTCAATATATAGTATATTGACTCGGTGTTTCCATTTTCAGAAACATCGAGTCAAATACCTTTGTGAACTTCATTGCACAAACGCTGCATTCTTCAGTATGCCGTTCATTGACCAACGTTTTTCTTATAATTAATACGCACATTAGAGATTGTGTAATTTGTTGAAGAAACGATATATCTAATTTAAAAGTTAAAGACCTTTGTTGAGGTCCATATGATGTTATGTCACCCTTGTAGAATTTAAAAGAATGACCTTGGGCTACGCCCTCAGTCATCACTTATTTTACTCGGGTGATATAATACCATATCAAAGTATTATCAGTGTAGCTGGTCCTCGGAAATGTCTCATCTTAAAGACTTTGAATTGAAGTCAGAAAATCTCTAAAAGCTTCATTTGATTTTTAGCAACTTCGCTTGTGCCATTTTTCCGGGGGGGGGGTGTCGTCATATACCTTCCCATAGGAGATCCGATCAAATATCTCGTTGATTTCGTCCGGATGGGATACGGGGACATACACCGGATGTGACGTCACAAGTCCATCGAAGTTAAAAACACTCTGGACATCTTCCACGACAAACTGGTCAAACTGAGAAAACGAGAAATGACATTCAGATTTATATTTAAAAGCAGAGATTGCAACGATATTGTAACGGTCGCGTGACCGACTATGCCTGTTGCTACCCTGTACTGCAACTACAACTGTAGTACGGTCCGTTACCAAGTTCTATCTTGGACCCAGGCACTGTTAAAGACAACAAACTAAATACTGCCGACAATATATACAAATAAATGGTTAGTCTACTTGACTCATAATCACATGCTAACAACCATGATCCGATTCATTTACACCTGGTAAATACAACAACTGAATTACCTTGAGCACCCTGTGTCTTCAATACCACAGGTCTAAGTAAAGAGGCTGCTTCACTATGGCAGTCAGTTCCTCGTGTACAAAGTACACATTATCACGACACCTATACCGAGACACCTGTGACTACAATACCGAGTCACCCTTTTACCGCGGCACCGAGTGCTTTGGCGAACCTTGTCTCATTGTTCAAGTAACACGTCGCCCTGTGTTGCTGAACACCTGGTATCGAACTGACACCCCGTTACCCTGTACTCGTCAGTACGTCACCCTGTACTGCAGAACCCTGTAACGTATACCCCATAGTGGTAGCAACAGTGGAACCCCAACTTTCTCAGCTGGGCCCAAACTTATTCAGCTTGGTCACTGACAGAACCTTGCCGAAGCAGAGATTCGCCTCTTACATCGTGCTCCCCATTGACGATCATGCTGAACTACTTAACTTAGAATCAGTAAATTATTCCTGGTATACAGAATTTCAATAATTAAATACTTATTTATTTCAACAGTAATCAACTTTTATTTTGCTAATATATCTTTCCTACATGTAACTGTAAAATTAGAAACTATTTACAATATTCCAGACCTGCACATTGATTAGTCATTAATTAATTAAAGAATCATTATAAACTTCCGGAAATCAAGGGGAATAACTCTAATCAAAATATCTTACATTACAATCATTCGCTTCAATATGTTTTGTCGTTCAAGGGGCCCAAAAGGGATCAAATTTGGCCATTTTTCAGATACCATGTAAAAATAACAAGAGGCCCATGGGGCTTACCGGTCATCTGACTATTGGCACAAAACAATAGTCACAGTATACAGTAATGGCAATTAAGACAATACAAGTAATTCCTTAAGGTTCATGTAATGACTTTAACCAGTGATATTTTGCAAGCCTAAAACGCATTACTGTGCTGCTATTGAACAGAACTAATTTCATTAATTGTTGGTATATACCCTGGCTAACTGTCAGTCTTACTGTTGATAAGTAATTTGTGAAGCTGCTTGTAAATTTCAGTAAAATAAAAGAAAAATGTATATTTCTGGAGAAGACATAGAACTCGTGTGAATTGCATTGATGGCACCAAATAAACATGCTATCGTGTTCAGTAGTGACTATGCCAGGTACTCCAACAGTTTGTTTGGCAAAATCGGACCAGCGAATAGCGCAGGAGCCTATTGTTGTAAATGCAAATGGCTGCTTTAAATGGCGGATCACAAATATAGCATATAAGAAGACATTTTAATTGATACAAGTGCTCTTATATACACTATAAGGTGCTCTGAACATGACAAGAAGAATATTTACGAAAAAAATAGTTAAAATGTGGACTTTGAGGCTCTTTCCGGAAATTTGCATTTTTTGCCCCAAACAGATTGTTTGAACTATTTTTTTCGTGAAGAGTCTTCTTGTTATGTTCAGAGTACCTTATGGTGTCTATAAAAACATTTGTATCAATTGAGATGGCTTCTTATATGCGATATTTTTGATCCGCCATTTATAGCAGCCATTTGCATTTACTACACTAGGCTCCTGCGCTATTTGCTGGTCCGATTTTGCCAAACAAACTGTTGGAGTACCTGGCATATTCACAACTGAACACGATGGCATGATTATTTGGTTCCATCAATGCAATTCACACGAGTTCTATGTCTTCTCCAGAAATATTCATTTTTCTCATATTTTACTGTATTTTACACGCAGCTTCACAAATTACATATCAACAGTAAGACTGACAGTTAGCCAGGGTATATACCAACAATTAATGAAATTAGTTCTGTTCAATTGCAGCACAGTAATGAGTTTTAAGCTTGCAAAATATCACTGTGTAAAGCCATTACATGAACCTTAATTGAAGTTGTAAGATTCCGAAATAACTAATTACTTTGATCTCAAAAGCTAATGTAAAGGTCATTCACTTGAACAAACTTGGTAGCCCTTCATCCTAGTATGCTACAGACCCAATATCCGGTCTCTGGGCTTTTTAGTTATTGTCAAGAAGTCGTTTAAAGAGTTAAAACTATTTGACCTTTTTAAACTTGAATTAAGGTCAAGGTCATTCGTAACAACAAACGTTGTAGCACTTCATCTTATCATGTCACAGGCCCAATATCAGTTCTCTAGGCCTCTTAGTTATTCACAAGAAGTTGTTAAAAAATTTAGCCAATTTGACCTCTTCTGACCTTAAATGATGGCCGAGATCATTCATTTGAACAAACGTCTGTGTAGTAGCACTTCATTCCAGCATTCTACAGACCAGATAGGAAGTCTCTAAACCCCTTAGTTATTCACAAGAGGTCGTATAAAGGTTTTAGACTATTTGACCCATATGTGACATTGAATGTAGTTCAATGTCATTTATATAAACAATCTTGGAAGCCCTATATCCCAGCATGCTGCAGGCCAAATATCAATACCCTAGACCTTTCAGTTATTAAGAAGAAGTCATTTATATGAAAGTTTACGCACTGCCCACGGCGCACGACGACGGACGGAACATGATGACTATAGGTTATCCTAACACACCCGACATATCCTTTAGTGTCTAAGATGGCTTTTCATTTTCATATGACCTAAAATTGTGGAGCAGGATCAACAAATAAATTATAAAAAGAATTTGAAAATTAGAAATAAATATTATTCTTAATGTACTGGAGAAAATGTGTGACGTTTACCATTTTCCAGTCGGGGTGTACGTAGTCAACTCCCATGTACTCTACAAAGCTAGCGAATCCCTCATTGAGCCATAGATCATCCCACCAGGAGGGTGTTACTAGGTTACCAAACCACTGTAAATATCAACGGTAAACATCAACAGTAAACATCAACATTAAACATCAACGGTAACACAGTAAACATCAACTTTAAACATCAACAGTAACACTGTTAACATCAACAGTAACACTGTAAACACCAATAGTAACACTGTAAACATCAAAAGTAACACTGTAAACACCAACAGTAAACATCAACAGTAACTCTGTAAACATCAACAGTAACTCTGTAAACATCAACAGTAAACATCAACAGTAACACAGTAAACATCAACAGTAACTCTGTAAACATCAACAGTAAACATCAACAGTAACACAGTAAACATCAACAGTAACACAGTAAACATCAACAGTAACACAGTAAACATCAACAGTAAACATCAACAGTAACACAGTAAACATCAACAGTAAACATCAACAGTAACACAGTAAATATCAACAGTAACTCTGTAAACATCATCAGTAACACAGTAAACATCAACAGTAAACATCAACACTAACACTGTAAACATCAACAGTAAATATCAACAGTAACACAGTAAACATCAACAGTAACACCAGTAACATCAACAGTAAACATCAACAGTAAACATCAACAGTAACACAGTAAACATCAACAGTAACACTGTAAACATCAACAGTAAACATCAACAGTAACACTGTAAACATCAACAGTAAATATCAACAGTAACACAGTAAACATCAACAGTAACACAGTAAACATCAACAGTAACACAGTAAACATCAACAGTAACACTGTAAACATCAACAGTAACACAGTAAACATCAACAGTAAACATCAACAGTAACACTGTAAACATCAACAGTAACACTGTAAACATCAACAGTAAATATCAACAGTAACACAGTAAACATCAACAGTAACACAGTAAACATCAACAGTAACACTGTAAACATCAACAGTAACACTGTAAACATCAACAGTAACACTGTAAACATCAACAGTAAACATCAACAGTAACACAGTAAACATCAACAGTAACACTGTAAACATCAACAGTAACACTGTAAACATCAACAGTAAACATCAACAGTAACACTGTAAACATCAACAGTAAACATCAACAGTAAACATCAACAGTAAACATCAACAGTAACACTGTAAACATCAACAGTAACACTGTAAACATCAACAGTAAACATCAACAGTAACACTGTAAACATCAACAGTAACACTGTAAACATCAACAGTAACACTGTAAACATCAACAGTAACACTGTAAACATCAACAGTAAACATCAACAGTAACACAGTAAACATCAACAGTAACACTGTAAACATCAACAGTAAACATCAACAGTAACACAGTAAACATCAACAGTAACACAGTAAACATCAACAGTAACACTGTAAACATCAACAGTAAACATCAACAGTAAACATCAACAGTAACACAGTAAACATCAACAGTAACACAGTAAACATCAACAGTAACACTTTAAACATCAACAGTAAACATCAACATCAACAGTAAACATCAACAGTAACACTGTAAACATCAACAGTAACACTGTAAACATCAACAGTAAACATCATCAGTAACACTGTAAACATCAACAGTAAACATCAACATCAACAGTAAATATCAACAGTAACACAGTAAACATCAACAGTAAACATCAACAGTAACACAGTAAACATCAACAGTAACACAGTAAACATCAACAGTAACACTGTAAACATCAACAGTAAACATCAACAGTAACACTGTAAACATCAACAGTAACACTGTAAACATCAACAGTAAACATCAACAGTAACACTGTAAACATCAACAGTAACACAGTAAACATCAACAGTAAACATCAACAGTAAACATTAACAGTAACACTGTAAACATCAACAGTAAACATCAACAGTAACACTGTAAACATCAACAGTAACACAGTAAACATCAACAGTAAACATCAACAGTAACACAGTAAACATCAACAGTAACACAGTAAACATCAACAGTAACACTGTAAACATCAACAGTAAATATCAACAGTAACACTGTAAACATCAACAGTAAATATCAACAGTAACACAGTAAACATCAACAGTAACGTAACACTGTAAACATCAACAGTAACACAATACATCAACAGTAAACATCAACAGTAACACTGTAAACATCAACAGTAACACAATAACATCAACAGTAAATATCAACAGTAACACTGTAAACATCAACAGTAACTCTGTAAACATCAACAGTAACACAGTAAATATCAACAGTAACACTGTAAACATCAACAGTAAACATCAACAGTAACACTGTAAATATCAACAGTAACACTGTAAACATCAACAGTAAATATCAACAGTAACACTGTAAACATCAACAGTAAATATCAACAGTAACTCTGTAAACATCAACAGTAAACATCAACAGTAAACATCAACAGTAACACTGTAAACATATACAGTAAACATCAACAGTAACACAGTAAACATCAACAGTAAACATCAACAGTAACACTGTAAACATCAACAGTAACACAGTAAACATCAACAGTAACACAGTAAACATCAACAGTAACACAGTAAACATCAACAGTAACACAGTAAACATCAACAGTAACACAGTAAACATCAACAGTAACACAGTAAACATCAACAGTAAACATCAACAGTAACACAGTAAACATCAACAGTAACACAGTAAACATCAACAGTAACACAGTAAACATCAACAGTAACACTGTAAACATCAAAAGTTAATATCAACAGTAACACAGTAAACATCAACAGTAACACAGTAAACATCAACAGTAACACAGTAAACATCAACAGTAACACATCAGTAAAACAGTAACACAGTCAACAGTAAACATCAACAGTAACACAGTAAACATCAAACACAGTAAACATCAACAGTAACACAGTAAACATCAACAGTAACACAGTAAACATCAACAGTAACACAGTAAACATCAACAGTAACACAGTAAACATCAACAGTAACACAGTAAACATCAACAGTAACACAGTAAACATCAACAGTAACACAGTAAACATCAACAGTAACACAGTAAACATCAACAGTAACACTGTAAACATCAACAGTAACACTGTAAACATCAACAGTAACACTGTAAACATCAACAGTAAACATCAACAGTAACACAGTAAACATCAACAGTAACACTGTAAACATCAACAGTAAACATCAACAGTAACACAGTAAACATCAACAGTAACACTGTAAACATCAACAGTTAATATCAACAGTAACACAGTAAACATCAACAGTAACACTGTAAACATCAACAGTAAACATCAACAGTAACACTGTAAACATCAACAGTAACACTGTAAACATCAACAGTAACACAGTAAACATCAACAGTAACACTGTAAACATCAACAGTAAATATCAACAGTAACACTGTAAACATCAACAGTAAACATCAACAGTAACACAGTAAACATCAACAGTAACACAGTAAACATCAACAGTAACACAGTAAACATCAACAGTAACACAGTAAACATCAACAGTAACACAGTAAACATCAACAGTAACACAGTAAACATCAACAGTAACACAGTAAACATCAACAGTAACACTGTAAACATCAACAGTAAACATCAACAGTAACACTGTAAACATCAACAGTAAATATCAACAGTAACACTGTAAACATCAACAGTAACACAGTAAACATCAACAGTAAACATCAACAGTAAACATCAACAGTAACACAGTAACATCAACAGTAAACATCAACAGTAAACATCAACAGTAACACAGTAAATATCAACAGTAACACTGTAAACATCAACAGTAAATATCAACAGTAACACAGTAAATATCAACAATAAATATCATCAGTAAACATCAACAGTAACACAGTAAATATCAACAGTAACACAGTAAACATCAACAGTAATTATCAACAGTAACACAACAGTAAACATCAACAGTAACACTGTAAACATCAACAGTAAACATCAACAGTAACACTGTAAACATCAACAGTAAACATCAACAGTAACACAGTAAACATCAACAGTAACACTGTAAACATCAACAGTAAACATCAACAGTAACACTGTAAACATCAACAGTAACACTGTAAACATCAACAGTAACACTGTAAACATCAACAGTAAACATCAACAGTAACACAGTAAACATCAACAGTAACACTGTAAACATCAACAGTAACACTGTAAACATCAACAGTAACACTGTAAACATCAACAGTAACACAGTAAACATCAACAGTAAACATCAACAGTAACACTGTAAACATCAACAGTAAACATCAACAGTAACACTGTAAACATCAACAGTAAACATCAACAGTAACACTGTAAACATCAACAGTAAACATCAACAGTAACACAGTAAACATCAACAGTAACACTGTAAACATCAACAGTAACACTGTAAACATCAACAGTAACACTGTAAACATCAACAGTAAATATCAACAGTAACACTGTAAACATCAACAGTAAACATCAACAGTAACACTGTAAACATCAACAGTAAACATCAACAGTAACACTGTAAACATCAACAGTAAACATCAACAGTAACACTGTAAACATCAACAGTAAACATCAACAGTAAACATCAACAGTAAACATCAACAGTAAACATCAACAGTAACACTGTAAACATCAACAATAACATCAACAGTAAACATCAACAGTAAACATCAACAGTAACACAGTAAACATCAACAGTAAGTATGAACAGTAACACTGTAAACATCAACAGTAAATATCAACAGTAAACATCAACAGTAACACAGTAAACATCAACAGTAAACATCAACAGTAACACTATAAACAACAACAGTAACACAGTAAATATCAACAGTAAACATCAACAATAACACAGTAAACATCAACAATAACACAGTAAACATCAACAGTACGCTGTAAACAACAACCGTAAACATCAACAGTAAACATCAACAGTAAGATTTATCAATATAAAAAACGTTTTACAAACGTCCCATCCATGGCATTATAAATGGAAAGGCGCGCCATCTATACCTGATGAGCCAATTCATGGGAGACAACCACGGCAACTCTCTGTTTGTTGACCTCAGAGGACTCCAGGGGATCGTACAACATGGCCGTCTCCCGGTAAGTAATGAGCCCCCAGTTCTCCATGGCACCGGCAGCAAAGTCCGGCAGGGCGATCATGTCTACAAAGAGGAGCAGCTTATCAAAATCTACCACATCACTCATCAATTATCTCCCTTGTTAAATATTTAAGATGTGAAATATTCAAGTTACGACTGCAATGTGAGCAACGACTTTAAAATAATGTGAGCAACAACTACAAACCAATGTGAGCAACGACTACAAAACAATGTGAGCAACAACTACAAACCAATGTGAGCAACAACTACAAACCAATGTAAGCAACAACTACAAAACAATGTGAGCAACGACTTTAAAACAATGTGAGCAACAACTACAAACCAATGTAAGCAACAACTACAAACCAATGTGAGCAACAACTACAAACCAATGAGATCAACAGCTAAAAAATGTGAGCAACGACTACAAACCAATGTGAGCAACGACTAAAAACCAATGTGAGCAACAACTACAAAACAATGTGAGCAACGACTTTAAAACAATGTGTGCAATGACTTTAAAACAATGTGAGCAATAACTACAAACCAATGTGAGCAACAACTACAAACCAATGTGAGCAACAACTACAAAACAATGTGTGCAATGACTTTAAAACAATGTGAGCAACAACTACAAACCAATGTGAGCAACAACTACAAACCAATGTGAGCAACAACTACAAACAAATGTGAGCAATAACTACAAACCAATGTGCCCAACGACTACAAAACAATGTGAGCAACAACTACAAACCAATGTGAGCAATGACTAAAAACAATGTGAGCAACGACTACAAAACAATGTGAGCAACGACTTTAAAACAATGTGAGCAACAACTACAAACCAATGTGAGCAACAACTACAAAACAATGTAAGCAACAACTACAAAACAATGTGAGCAACGACTTTAAAACAATGTGAGCCACAACTACAAACCAATGTGAGCAACGACTACAAACCAATGTGAGCATTAACTAAAAAACAATGTGACCAACGACTACAAACCAATGTGAGCAACAACTACAAAACAATGTGATCAACAACTACAAACCAATGTGAGCAACGACTTTCAAAAAATGTGAGCAACAACTACAAACCAATGTGAGCAACAACTACAAAACAATGTGAGCAACAACTACAAAACAATGTGAGCAACAACTACAAAACAATGTGAGCAACTACAAAACAATGTGAGCAACAACTACAAACCAATGTGAGCAACAACGACAAACCAATGTGAGAAACAACTAAAAACCAATGTGAGCAATGACTAAAAAACAATTTGAGCAACGACTACAAAACAATGTGAGCAACGACTACAAAACAATGTGAGCAACAACTACAAAACAATGTGAGCAACGACTACAAAACAATGTGAGCAACAACTACAAAACAATGTGAGCAACAACTACAAACCAGTGTGAGCAACGACTAAAAATAATGTGAGCAACGACTAAAAACCAATGTGAGCAACGACTTTAAAACAATGTGAGCAACAACTACAAACCAATGTGAGCAACGCCTACAAAACAATGTGACAACGACTTTAAAACAATGTGAGCAACAACTACAAACCAGTGTGAGCAACGACTAAAAATAATGTGAGCAACGACTAAAAACCAATGTGAGCAACGACATTAAAACAATGTGAGCAACAACTACAAACCAATATGAGCAATAACTACAAAACAATGTGAGCAACAACTACAAAACAATGTGAGCAACAACTGAAAAACAATGTGAGCAACAACTACAAACCAATGTGAGTAACAACTACCAACCAATGTGAGCAACAACGACAAACCAGTGTGAGCAACGACTACAAACCAATGTGAGCAACGACTACAAAACAATGTGAGCAACGACTACAAAACAATGTGAGTAACGACTACAAAACAATGTGAGCAACAACTACCAACCAATGTGAGCAACAACGACAAACCAGTGTGAGCAACGACTACAAACCAATGTGAGCAACGACTACAAAACAATGTGAGCAACGACTACAAACCAATGTGAGCAATGACTAAAAACAATGTGAGCAACAACGACAAACCAGTGTGAGCAACGACTACAAACTAATGTGAGCAACGACTACAAAACAATGTGAGCAACGACTACAAACCAATGTGAGCAACGACTACAAAACAATGTGAGCAACGACTACAAAACAATGTGAGCAACAACTACAAAACAATGTGAGCAACAACTACAAAACAATGTGAGCAACAACTACAAAACAATATGAGCAACAACTACAAACCACTGTGAGAAACAACTACAAAACAATGTGAGCAACAACTACAAACCAATGTGAGCAACGACTACAAAACAATGTGAGCAACAACTACAAAACAATGTGAGCAACAACTACAAACCAATATGAGCAACAACGACAAACCAATGTGAGCAACAACGACAAACCAATGTGAGCAACAACTACAAACCAATGTGGCCAACGACTACAAAACAATGTGAGCAACGACTACAAAACAATGTGAGCAACGACTACAAACCAATGTGAGCAACAACTACAAACCAATGTGAGCAACAACTACAAACCAATGTGAGCAACAACTACAAAACAATGTGAGCAACAACTACAAACCAATGTGAGCAACAACGACAAAACAATTTGAGCAACAACTACAAACCAATGTGAACAACAACGACAAACCAATGTGAGCAACAACTCCAAACTAATGTGAGCAACAACTACAAACCAATGTGACCAACGACTACAAAACAATATGAGCAACGACTACAAAACAATGTGAGCAAAGACTACAAACCAATGTAAGCAACGACTGCAAACCAATGTGAGCAACAAACACAAAACAATGTGAGCAACGACTACAAACCAATGTGAGCAACAACTACAAACCAATGTGAGCAACGACTACAAAACAATGTGAGCAACAACTACAAAACAATGTGATCAACAACTATAAACCAATGTGAGCAACAACGACAAACCAATGTGAGCAACAACTACAAACCAATGTGAGCAACAACTACAAACCAATGTGAGCAACAACTACAAAACAATGTGAGAAACAACTTCAAAACAATGTGAGCAACGACTACAAAACAATGTGAACAACCACTACAAACCAATGTGAGCAACAACTACAAACCAATGAGAGCAACGACTACGAAACAATGTGAGCAACGACTACACAACAATGTGAGCAATGACTACAAAACAATGTGAGCAACGACTACAAACCAATGTGAGCAACGACTACAAAACAATGTGAGCAACAACAACAAACCAACGTGAGAAACAACGACAAACCAATGTGAGCAACAACTACAAAACAATGTGAGCAACAACTACAAAACAATACGACTTCATGTATTTTACTATCAGGTTAACAAGTGAACTACATGGGACCTAATACAGTATTTATACATTTTCGCTGCAACCCCACTATGTAACCTTACGAAACCCTCTATATAACCTTACCAAACCCAGTTGGCATTCACCAGTGCATGAACTGTCATCTGCTTATTTTGATGTCATTGCTTACATAACAACATTTATAATAACTGTACTTTGATCAGTGTTATTACAACATTTATAATAACTGTACTTTGATCAGTGTTATTGTAACATTTATAATAACTGTACTTTGATCAGTGTTATTACAACATTTATAATAACTGTACTTTGATCAGTGTTATTACAACATTTATAATAACTGTACTTTGATCAGTGTTATTGTAACATTTATAATAACTGTACTTTGATCAGTGTTATTACAACAGTTATAATAACTGTACTTTGATCAGTGTTATTACAACATTTATAATAACTGTACTTTGATCAGTGTTATAACAACATTTATAATAACTGTACTTTGATCAGTGTTATTACAACATTTATAATAACTGTACTTTGATCAGTGTTATTACAACATTTATAATAACTGTACTTTGATCAGTGTTATTACAACATTGATAATAACTGTACTTTGATCAGTGTTATTACAACATTTATAATAACTGTACTTTGATCAGTGTTATTACAACATTTATAATAACTGTACTTTGATCAGTGTTATAACAACATTTATAATAACTGTACTTTGATCAGTGTTATTACAACATTTATAATAACTGTACTTTGATCAGTGTTATTACAACATTTATAATAACTGTACTTTGATCAGTGTTTATAACAACATTTATAATAACTGTATTTTGATCAGTGTTATTACAACATGTATAATAACTGTACTTTGATCAGTGTTATAACAACATTTATAATAACTGTACTTTGATCAGTGTTATAACAACATTTATAATAACTGTACTTTGATCAGCGTTATAACAACATTTATAATAACTGTATTTTGATCAGTGTTATTACAACATGTATAATAACTGTACTTTGATCAGTGTTATTACAACAGTTATAATAACTGTACTTTGATCAGTGTTATTACAACATTTATAATAACTGTACTTTGATCAGTGTTATTACAACATTATAAATACTGTACTTTATCAGTGTTATAAACATTTATAATAACTGTACTTTGATCAGTGTTATTACAACATTTATAATAACTGTACTTTGATCAGTGTTATTACAACATTTATAATAACTGTACTTTGATCAGTGTTATAACAACATTTATAATAACTGTACTTTGATCAGTGTTATAACAACATTTATAATAACTGTACTTTGATCAGTGTTATAACAACATTTATAATAACTGTACTTTGATCAGTGTTATTACAACATTTATAATAACTGTACTTTGATCAGTGTTATTACAACATTTATAATAACTGTACTTTGATCAGTGTTATTACAACATTTATAATAACTGTACTTTGATCAGTGTTATTACAACATTTATAATAACTGTACTTTGATCAGTGTTATTACAACATTTATAATAACTGTACTTTGATCAGTGTTATAACAACATTTATAATAACTGTACTTTGATCAGTGTTATTACAACATTTATAATAACTGTACTTTGATCAGTGTTATAACAACATTTATAATAACTGTACTTTGATCAGTGTTATTAAACAACATTTATAATAACTGTACTTTGATCAGTGTTATAACAACATTTATAATAACTGTACTTTGATCAGTGTTATATACAACATTTATAATAATAACTGTACTTGATCAGTGTTATTACAACATTTATAATAACTGTACTTTGATCAGTGTTATAACAACATTTATAATAACTGTACTTTGATCAGTGTTATTAAACATTATAATAACTGTACTTTGATCAGTGTTATTACAACATTTATAATAACTGTACTTTGATCAGTGTTATTACAACATTTATAATAACTGTACTTTGATCAGTGTTATTACAACATTTATAATAACTGTACTTTGATCAGTGTTATTACAACATTTATAATAACTGTACTTTGATCAGTGTTATTACAACATTTATAATAACTGTACTTTGATCAGTGTTATTACAACATTTATAATAACTGTACTTTGATCAGTGTTATTACAACATTTATAATAACTGTACTTTGATCAGTGTTATTACAACATTTATAATAACTGTACTTTGATCAGTGTTATTACAACATTTATAATAACTGTACTTTGATCAGTGTTATTACAACATTTATAATAACTGTACTTTGATCAGTGTTATTACAACATTTATAATAACTGTACTTTGATCAGTGTTATAACAACATTTATAATAACTGTACTTTGATCAGTGTTATTACAACATTTATAATAACTGTACTTTGATCAGTGTTATTACAACATTTATAATAACTGTACTTTGATCAGTGTTATAACAACATTTATAATAACTGTACTTTGATCAGTGTTATAACAATATTTATAATAACTGTACTTTGATCAGTGTTATTACAACATTTATAATAACTGTACTTTGATCAGTGTTATTACAACATTTATAATAACTGTACTTTGATCAGTGTTATAACAACATTTATAATAACTGTACTTTGATCAGTGTTATAACAACATTTATAATAACTACTTTGATCAGTGTTATAACAACATTTATAATAACTGTACTTTGATCAGTGTTATAACAACAGTTATAATAACTGTACTTTGATCAGTGTTATTATAACATTTATAATAACTGTACTTTGATCAGTGTTATTACAACATTTATAATAACTGTACTTTGATCAGTGTTATTACAACATTTATAATAACTGTACTTTGATCAGTGTTATAACAACAGTTATAATAACTGTACTTTGATCAGTGTTATTACAACATTTATAATAACTGTACTTTGATCAGTGTTATAACAACATTTATAATAACTGTACTTTGATCAGTGTTATTACAACATTTATAATAACTGTACTTTGATCAGTGTTATTACAACAGTTATAATAACTGTACTTTGATCAGTGTTATTACAACATTTATAATAACTGTACTTTGATCAGTGTTATAACAACATTTATAATAACTGTACTTTGATCAGTGTTATTACAACATTTATAATAACTGTACTTTGATCAGTGTTATTACAACAATTATAACAGCTGTACTTTGATCAGTGTTATTACAACAGTTATAATAACTGTACTTTGATCAATGTTATTACAACATTTATAATAACTGTACTTTGATCAGTGTTATAACAACTTTTATAATAACTGTACTTTGATCAGTGTTATTACAACATTTATAATAACTGTACTTTGATCATTGTTATAACAACATTTATAACAGCTGTACTTTGATCAGTGTTATTATAACATTCATAATAACTGTACTTTGATCAGTGTTATTATAACATTCATTATAACTGTACTTTGATCAGTGTTATAACAACATTTATAATAACTGTACTTTGATCAGTGTTATAACAACATTCATAATAACTGTACTTTGATCAGTGTTATAACAACATTCACAATAACTGTACTTTGATCAGTGTTATAACAACATTTACAATAACTGTACTTTGATCAGTGTTATTATAACATTCATTATAACTGAACTTTGATCAGTGTTATTACAAACATTTATAATAACTGTACTTTGATCAGTGTTATTACAACATTTATAATAACTGTACTTTGATCAGTGTTATTACAACATTTATAATAACTGTACTTTGATCAGTGTTATTACAACATTTATAATAACTGTACTTTGATCAGTGTTATAACAACATTTATAATAACTGTACTTTGATCAGTGTTATTACAACATTTATAATAACTGTACTTTGATCAGTGTTATAACAACATTTATAATAACTGTACTTTGATCAGTGTTATAACAACATTTATAATAACTGTACTTTGATCAGTGTTATTACAACATTTATAATAACTGTACTTTGATCAGTGTTATACAACATTTATAATAACTGTACTTTGATCAGTGTTATTACAACATTTATAATAACTGTACTTTGATCAGTGTTATAACAACATTTATAATAACTGTACTTTGATCAGTGTTATAACAACATTTATAATAACTGTACTTTGATCAGTGTTATTACAACATTTATAATAACTGTACTTTGATCAGTGTTATTACAACATTTATAATAACTGTACTTTGATCAGTGTTATAACAACATTTAAATAACTGTACTTTGATCAGTGTTATTATAACATTTATAATAACTGTACTTTGATCAGTGTTATAACAACATTTATAATAACTGTACTTTGATCAGTGTTATAACAACATTTATAATAACTGTACTTTGATCAGTGTTATTAACAACATTATAATAACTGTACTTTGATCAGTGTTAAACACATTATATAACTGTACTTTGATCAGTGTTATTACAACATTTATAATAACTGTACTTTGATCAGTGTTATTACAACATTTATAATAACTGTACTTTGATCAGTGTTATAACAACATTTATAATAACTGTACTTTGATCAGTGTTATAACAACATTTATAATAACTGTACTTTGATCAGTGTTATAACAACATTTATAATAACTGTACTTTGATCAGTGTTATAACAACATTTATAATAACTGTACTTTGATCAGTGTTATAACAACATTTATAATAACTGTACTTTGATCAGTGTTATAACAACATTTATAATAACTGTACTTTGATCAGTGTTATTACAACATTTATAATAACTGTACTTTGATCAGTGTTATTACAACATTTATAATAACTGTACTTTGATCAGTGTTATTACAACATTTATAATAACTGTACTTTGATCAGTGTTATTACAACATTTATAATAACTGTACTTTGATCAGTGTTATTACAACATTTATAATAACTGTACTTTGATCAGTGTTATTACAACATTTATAATAACTGTACTTTGATCAGTGTTATTACAACATTTATAATAACTGTACTTTGATCAGTGTTATTACAACATTTATAATAACTGTACTTTGATCAGTGTTATTACAACATTTATAATAACTGTACTTTGATCAGTGTTATTAACAACATTTATAATAACTGTACTTTGATCAGTGTTATAACAACATTTATAATAACTGTACTTTGATCAGTGTTATTATAACATTTATAATAACTGTACTTTGATCAGTGTTATTACAACATTTATAATAACTGTACTTTGATCAGTGTTATAACAACATTTATAATAACTGTACTTTGATCAGTGTTATTACAACATTTATAATAACTGTACTTTGATCAGTGTTATTACAACATTTATAATAACTGTACTTTGATCAGTGTTATTACAACATTTATAATAACTGTACTTTGATCAGTGTTATAAAACATTTATAATAACTGTACTTTGATCAGTGTTATAACAACATTATAATAACTGTACTTTGATCAGTGTTATAACAACATTTATAATAACTGTACTTTGATCAGTGTTATTAACAACATTTATAATAACTGTACTTTGATCAGTGTTATTACAACATTTATAATAACTGTACTTTGATCAGTGTTATTACAACATTTATAATAACTGTACTTTGATCAGTGTTATTACAACATTTATAATAACTGTACTTTGATCAGTGTTATAACAACATTTATAATAACTGTACTTTGATCAGTGTTATACAACATTTATAATAACTGTACTTTGATCAGTGTTATAACAACATTTATAATAACTGTACTTTGATCAGTGTTATTACAACATTTATAATAACTGTACTTTGATCAGTGTTATTACAACATTTATAATAACTGTACTTTGATCAGTGTTATTACAACATTTATAATAACTGTACTTTGATCAGTGTTATTACAACATTTATAATAACTGTACTTTGATCAGTGTTATTACAACATTTATAATAACTGTACTTTGATCAGTGTTATTACAACATTTATAATAACTGTACTTTGATCAGTGTTATTACAACATTTATAATAACTGTACTTTGATCAGTGTTATATAAAACATTTTAATAACTGTACTTTGATCAGTGTTATTACAACATTGATAATAACTGTACTTTGATCAGTGTTATTACAACATTGATAATAACTGTACTTTGATCAGTGTTTATTACAACATTTATAATAACTGTACTTTGATCAGTGTTATTACAACATTTATAATAACTGTACTTTGATCAGTGTTATTAACAACATTTATAATAACTGTACTTTGATCAGTGTTATTACAACATTTATAATAACTGTACTTTGATCAGTGTTATTACAACATTTATAATAACTGTACTTTGATCAGTGTTATTACAACATTTATAATAACTGTACTTTGATCAGTGTTATTACAACATTTATAATAACTGTACTTTGATCAGTGTTATTACAACATTTATAATAACTGTACTTTGATCAGTGTTATTAACAACATTTTAATAAACTGTACTTTGATGTACTTTGATCAGTGTTATTACAACATTTATAATAACTGTACTTTGATCAGTGTTATTACAACATTTATAATAACTGTACTTTGATCAGTGTTATTACAACATTTATAATAACTGTACTTTGATCAGTGTTATTACAACATTTATAATAACTGTACTTTGATCAGTGTTATTACAACATTTATAATAACTAACTGTACTTTGATCAGTGTTATTACAACATTTATAATAACTGTACTTTGATCAGTGTTATATACAAACATTTATAATAACTGTACTTTGATCAGTGTTATAACAACATTTATAATAACTGTACTTTGATCAGTGTTATTACAACATTTATAATAACTGTACTTTGATCAGTGTTATTAACATATCAGTGGTTATTATAAATGTTGTAATAACACTGATCAAAGTACAGTTATTATAAATGTTGTTATAACACTGATCAAAGTACAGTTATTATAAATGTTGTAATAACACTGATCAAAGTACAGTTATTATAAATGTTGTTATAACACTGATCAAAGTACAGTTATTATAAATGTTGTAATAACACTGATCAAAGTACAGTTATTATAAATGTTGTTATAACACTGATCAAAGTACAGTTATTATAAATGTTGTTAATAACACTGATCAAAGTACAGTTATTATAAATGTTGTAATAAAC
Organism: Argopecten irradians; assembly: GCF_041381155.1. NCBI lineage: Eukaryota > Metazoa > Mollusca > Bivalvia > Pectinida > Pectinidae > Argopecten > Argopecten irradians. Next base: position 38,743,153 of record NC_091146.1, on the reverse strand, counting down.
ACTGATCAAAGTACAGTTATTATAAATGTTGTAATAACACTGATCAAAGTACAGTTATTATAAATGTTGTAATAACACTGATCAAAGTACAGTTATTATAAATGTTGTAATAACACTGATCAAAGTACAGTTATTATAAATGTTGTAATAACACTGATCAAAGTACAGTTATTATAAATGTTGTTAATAACACTGATCAAAGTACAGTTATTATAAATGTTGTAATAACACTGATCAAAGTACAGTTATTATAAATGTTGTAATAACACTGATCAAAGTACAGCTGTTATAAATGTTGTAATAACACTGATCAAAGTACAGTTATTATAAATGTTGTAATAACACTGATCAAAGTACAGTTATTATAAATGTTGTTATAACACTGATCAAAGTACAGTTATTATAAATGTTGTTATAACACTGATCAAAGTACAGTTATTATAAATGTTGTAATAACACTGATCAAAGTACAGTTATTATCAATGTTGTAATAACACTGATCAAAGTACAGTTATTATAAATGTTGTAATATAACACTGATCAAAGTACAGTTATTATAAATGTTGTAATAACACTGATCAAAGTACAGTTATTATAAATGTTGTTATAACACTGATCAAAGTACAGTTATTATAAATGTTGTTATAACACTGATCAAAGTACAGTTATTATATATAAATGTTGTAATAACACTGATCAAAGTACAGTTATTATAAATGTTGTAATAACACTGATCAAAGTACAGTTATTATAAATGTTGTTATAACACTGATCAAAGTACAGTTATTATAAATGTTGTAATAACACTGATCAAAGTACAGTTATTATAAATGTTGTAATAACACTGATCAAAGTACAGTTATTATAAATGTTGTAATAACACTGATCAAAGTACAGTTATTATAAATGTTGTAATAACACTGATCAAAGTACAGTTATTATAAATGTTGTAATAACACTGATCAAAGTACAGTTATTATAAATGTTGTTATAACACTGATCAAAGTACAGTTATTATAAATGTTGTTATAACACTGATCAAAGTACAGTTATTATAAATGTTGTAATAACACTGATCAAAGTACAGTTATTATAAATGTTGTTATAACACTGATCAAAGTACAGTTATTATAAATGTTGTAATAACACTGATCAAAGTACAGTTATTATAAATGTTATAATAACACTGATCAAAGTACAGTTATTATAAATGTTGTAATAACACTGATCAAAGTACAGTTATTATAAATGTTGTAATAACACTGATCAAAGTACAGTTATTATAAATGTTGTTATAACACTGATCAAAGTACAGTTATTATAAATGTTGTAATAACACTGATCAAAGTACAGTTATTATAAATATTGTTATAACACTGATCAAGGTACAGTTATTATAAATGTTGTAATAACACTGATCAAAGTACAGTTATTATAAATGTTGTTATAACACTGATCAAAGTACAGTTATTATAAATGTTGTAATAACACTGATCAAAGTACAGTTATTATAAATGTTGTAATAACACTGATCAAAGTACAGTTATTATAAATGTTGTTATAACACTGATCAAAGTACAGTTATTATAAATGTTGTAATAACACTGATCAAAGTACAGTTATTATAATTGTTGTAATAACACTGATCAAAGTACAGTTATTATAAATGTTGTAATAACACTGATCAAAGTACAGTTATTATAAATGTTGTAATAACACTGATCAAAGTACAGTTATTATAAATGTTGTAATAACACTGATCAAAGTACAGTTATTATAAATGTTGTAATAACACTGATCAAAGTACAGTTATTATAAATGTTGTAATAACACTGATCAAAGTACAGTTATTATAAATGTTGTAATAACACTGATCAAAGTACAGTTATTATAAATGTTGTAATAACACTGATCAAAGTACAGTTATTATAAATGTTGTTATAACACTGATCAAAGTACAGTTATTATAAATGTTGTAATAACACTGATCAAAGTACAGTTATTATAAATGTTGTTATAACACTGATCAAAGTACAGTTATTATAAATGTTGTAATAACACTGATCAAAGTACAGTTATTATAAATGTTGTTAATAACACTGATCAAAGTACAGTTATTATAAATGTTGTTAATAACACTGATCAAAGTACAGTTATTATAAATGTTGTAATAACACTGATCAAAGTACAGTTATTATAAATGTTGTAATAACACTGATCAAAGTACAGTTATTATAAATGTTGTATAATAACACTGATCAAAGTACAGTTATTATAAATGTTGTAATAACACTGATCAAAGTACAGTTATTATAAATGTTGTAATAACACTGATCAAAGTACAGTTATTATAAATGTTATAATAACACTGATCAAAGTACAGTTATTATAAATGTTGTTATAACACTGATCAAAGTACAGTTATTATAAATGTTGTTATAACACTGATCAAAGTACAGTTATTATAAATGTTGTTATAACACTGATCAAAGTACAGTTATTATAAATGTTGTTATAACACTGATCAAAGTACAGTTATTATAAATGTTGTAATAACACTGATCAAAGTACAGTTATTATAAATGTTGTAATAACACTGATCAAAGTACAGTTATTATAAATGTTGTTATAACACTGATCAAAGTACAGTTATTATAAATGTTGTTATAACACTGATCAAAGTACAGTTATTATAAATGTTGTAATAACACTGATCAAAGTACAGTTATTATAAATGTTGTAATAACACTGATCAAAGTACAGTTATTATAAATGTTGTAATAACACTGATCAAAGTACAGTTATTATAAATGTTGTAATAACACTGATCAAAGTACAGTTATTATAAATGTTGTAATAACACTGATCAAAGTACAGTTATTATAAATGTTGTTATAACACTGATCAAAGTACAGTTATTATAAATGTTGTAATAACACTGATCAAAGTACAGTTATTATAAATGTTGTAATAACACTGATCAAAGTACAGTTATTATAAATGTTGTAATAACACTGATCAAAGTACAGTTATTATAAATGTTGTTATAACACTGATCAAAGTACAGTTATTATAAATGTTGTAATAACACTGATCAAAGTACAGTTATTATAAATGTTGTAATAACACTGATCAAAGTACAGTTATTATAAATGTTGTAATAACACTGATCAAAGTACAGTTATTATAAATGTTGTAATAACACTGATCAAAGTACAGTTATTATAAATGTTGTTATAACACTGATCAAAGTACAGTTATTATAAATGTTGTTATAACACTGATCAAAGTACAGTTATTATAAATGTTGTTATAACACTGATCAAAGTACAGTTATTATAAATGTTGTAATAACACTGATCAAAGTACAGTTATTATAAATGTTGTAATAACACTGATCAAAGTACAGTTATTATAAATGTTGTAATAACACTGATCAAAGTACAGTTATTATAAATGTTGTAATAACACTGATCAAAGTACAGTTATTATAAATGTTGTAATAACACTGATCAAAGTACAGTTATTATAAATGTTGTTATAACACTGATCAAAGTACAGTTATTATAAATGTTGTAATAACACTGATCAAAGTACAGTTATTATAAATGTTGTTATAACACTGATCAAAGTACAGTTATTATAAATGTTGTAATAACACTGATCAAAGTACAGTTATTATAAATGTTGTTATAACACTGATCAAAGTACAGTTATTATAAATGTTGTTATAACACTGATCAAAGTACAGTTATTATAAATGTTGTAATAACACTGATCAAAGTACAGTTATTATAAATGTTGTAATAACACTGATCAAAGTACAGTTATTATAATGTTTAATAACATGATCAAAGTACAGTTATTTAATGTTTATAACACTGATCAAAGTACAGTTATTATAAATGTTGTAATAACACTGATCAAAGTACAGTTATTATAAATGTTGTAATAACACTGATCAAAGTACAGTTATTATAAATGTTGTAATAACACTGATCAAAGTACAGCTATTATAAATGTTGTAATAACACTGATCAAAGTACAGTTATTATAAATGTTGTAATAACACTGATCAAAGTACAGTTATTATAAAAGTTGTTATAACACTGATCAAAGTACAGTTATTATAAATGTTGTAATAACACTGATCAAAGTACAGTTATTATAAATGTTGTTATAACACTGATCAAAGTACAGTTATTATAAATGTTGTAATAACACTGATCAAAGTACAGTTATTATAAAAGTAGTTATTATAAATGTTGTTATAACACTGATCAAAGTACAGTTATTATAAATGTTGTAATAACACTGATCAAAGTACAGTTATTATAAATGTTGTTAATAACACTGATCAAAGTACAGTTATTATAAATGTTGTAATAACACTGATCAAAGTACAGTTATTATAAATGTTAATAATAACACTGATCAAAGTACAGTTATTATAAATGTTGTAATAACACTGATCAAAGTACAGTTATTATAAATGTTGTTATAACACTGATCAAAGTACAGTTATTATAAATGTTATAATAACACTGATCAAAGTACAGTTATTATAAATGTTGTAATAACACTGATCAAAGTACAGTTATTATAAATGTTGTTATAACACTGATCAAAGTACAGTTATTATAAATGTTGTTATAACACTGATCAAAGTACAGTTATTATGAATGTTGTAATAACACTGATCAAAGTACAGTTATTATAAATGTTGTAATAACACTGATCAAAGTACAGTTATTATAAATGTTGTAATAACACTGATCAAAGTACAGTTATTATAAATGTTGTAATAACACTGATCAAAGTACAGTTATTATAAATGTTGTTATAACACTGATCAAAGTACAGTTATTATAAATGTTGTTATAACACTGATCAAAGTACAGTTATTATAAATGTTGTAATAACACTGATCAAAGTACAGTTATTATAAATGTTGTTATAACACTGATCAAAGTACAGTTATTATAAATGTTGTAATAACACTGATCAAAGTACAGTTATTATAAATGTTGTAATAACACTGATCAAAGTACAGTTATTATAAATGTTGTAATAACACTGATCAAAGTACAGTTATTATAAATGTTGTAATAACACTGATCAAAGTACAGTTATTATAAATGTTGTTATAACACTGATCAAAGTACAGTTATTATAAATGTTGTAATAACACTGATCAAAGTACAGTTATTATAAATGTTGTAATAACACTGATCAAAGTACAGTTATTATAAATGTTGTAATAACACTGATCAAAGTACAGTTATTATAAATGTTGTTATAACACTGATCAAAGTACAGTTATTATAAATGTTGTAATAACACTGATCAAAGTACAGTTATTATAAATGTTGTAATAACACTGATCAAAGTACAGTTATTATAAATGTTGTTATAACACTGATCAAAGTACAGTTATTATAAATGTTGTTATAACACTGATCAAAGTACAGTTATTATAAATGTTGTTATAACACTGATCAAAGTACAGTTATTATAATTGTTGTAATAACACTGATCAAAGTACAGTTATTATAAATGTTGTAATAACACTGATCAAAGTACAGTTATTATAAATATTGTTATAACACTGATCAAGGTACAGTTATTATAAATGTTGTAATAACACTGATCAAAGTACAGTTATTATAAATGTTGTTATAACACTGATCAAAGTACAGTTATTATAAATGTTGTAATAACACTGATCAAAGTACAGTTATTATAACTGTTGTAATAACACTGATCAAAGTACAGTTATTATAAATGTTGTAATAACACTGATCAAAGTACAGTTATTATAAATGTTGTAATAACACTGATCAAAGTACAGTTATTATAAATGTTGTAATAACACTGATCAAAGTACAGTTATTATAAATGTTGTAATAACACTGATCAAAGTACAGTTATTATAAATGTTGTAATAACACTGATCAAAGTACAGTTATTATAAATGTTGTTATAACACTGATCAAAGTACAGTTATTATAAATGTTGTAATAACACTGATCAAAGTACAGTTATTATAAATGTTGTAATAACACTGATCAAAGTACAGTTATTATAAATGTTGTAATAACACTGATCAAAGTACAGTTATTATAAATGTTGTAATAACACTGATCAAAGTACAGTTATTATAAATGTTGTTATAACACTGATCAAAGTACAGTTATTATAAATGTTGTAATAACACTGATCAAAGTACAGTTATTATAAATGTTGTAATAACACTGATCAAAGTACAGTTATTATAAATGTTGTAATAACACTGATCAAAGTACAGTTATTATAAATGTTGTAATAACACTGATCAAAGTACAGTTATTATAAATGTTGTTATAACACTGATCAAAGTACAGTTATTATAAATGTTGTAATAACACTGATCAAAGTACAGTTATTATAAATGTTGTAATAACACTGATCAAAGTACAGTTATTATAAATGTTGTAATAACACTGATCAAAGTACAGTTATTATAAATGTTGTAATAACACTGATCAAAGTACAGTTATTATAAATGTTGTAATAACACTGATCAAAGTACAGTTATTATAAATGTTGTTATAACACTGATCAAAGTACAGTTATTATAAATGTTGTAATAACACTGATCAAAGTACAGTTATTATAAATGTTGTTATAACACTGATCAAAGTACAGTTATTATAAATGTTGTTATAACACTGATCAAAGTACAGTTATTATAAATGTTGTTATAACACTGATCAAAGTACAGTTATTATAAATGTTGTAATAACACTGATCAAAGTACAGTTATTATAAATGTTGTAATAACACTGATCAAAGTACAGTTATTATAAATGTTGTAATAACACTGATCAAAGTACAGTTATTATAAATGTTGTAATAACACTGATCAAAGTACAGTTATTATAAATGTTGTAATAACACTGATCAAAGTACAGTTATTATAAATGTTGTAATAACACTGATCAAAGTACAGTTATTATAAATGTTGTAATAACACTGATCAAAGTACAGTTATTATAAATGTTGTTATAACACTGATCAAAGTACAGTTATTATAAATGTTGTAATAACACTGATCAAAGTAATAGTTATTATAAATGTTGTTATAACACTGATCAAAGTACAGTTATTATAAATGTTGTTATAATAACACTGATCAAAGTACAGTTATTATAAATGTTGTAATAACACTGATCAAAGTACAGTTATTATAAATGTTGTAATAACACTGATCAAAGTACAGTTATTATAAATGTTGTTATAACACTGATCAAAGTACAGTTATTATAAATGTTGTAATAACACTGATCAAAGTACAGTTATTATAAATGTTGTAATAACACTGATCAAAGTACAGTTATTATAAATGTTGTAATAACACTGATCAAAGTACAGTTATTATAAATGTTGTAATAACACTGATCAAAGTACAGTTATTATAAATGTTGTTATAACACTGATCAAAGTACAGTTATTATAAATGTTGTAATAACACTGATCAAAGTACAGTTATTATAAATGTTGTAATAACACTGATCAAAGTACAGTTATTATAAATGTTGTAATAACACTGATCAAAGTACAGTTATTATAAATGTTGTAATAACACTGATCAAAGTACAGTTATTATAAATGTTGTAATAACACTGATCAAAGTACAGTTATTATAAATGTTGTTATAACACTGATCAAAGTACAGTTATTATAAATGTTGTAATAACACTGATCAAAGTACAGTTATTATAAATGTTGTTATAACACTGATCAAAGTACAGTTATTATAAATGTTGTAATAACACTGATCAAAGTACAGTTATTATGAATGTTGTTATAATAACACTGATCAAAGTACAGTTATTATAAATGTTGTTATAACACTGATCAAAGTACAGTTATTATAAATGTTGTAATAACACTGATCAAAGTACAGTTATTATAAATGTTGTAATAACACTGATCAAAGTACAGTTATTATAAATGTTGTAATAACACTGATCAAAGTACAGTTATTATAAATGTTGTTATAACACTGATCAAAGTACAGTTATTATAAATGTTGTAATAACACTGATCAAAGTACAGTTATTATAAATGTTGTTATAACACTGATCAAAGTACAGTTATTATAAATGTTGTTATAACACTGATCAAAGTACAGTTATTATAAATGTTGTTATAACACTGATCAAAGTACAGTTATTATAAATGTTGATAATAGTTATTATAAATGTTATAATAACACTGATCAAAGTACAGTTATTATAAATGTTGTTATAACACTGATCAAAGTACAGTTATTATAAATGTTGTAATAACACTGATCAAAGTACAGTTATTATAAATGTTGTAATAACACTGATCAAAGTACAGTTATTATAAATGTTGTAATAACACTGATCAAAGTACAGTTATTATAAATGTTGTTATAACACTGATCAAAGTACAGTTATTATAAATGTTGTAATAACACTGATCAAAGTACAGTTATTATAAATGTTGTTATAACACTGATCAAAGTACAGTTATTATAAATGTTGTAATAACACTGATCAAAGTACAGTTATTATAAATGTTGTTATAACACTGATCAAAGTACAGTTATTATAAATGTTGTTATAACACTGATCAAAGTACAGTTATTATAAATGTTGTAATAACACTGATCAAAGTACAGTTATTATAAATGTTGTTATAACACTGATCAAAGTACAGTTATTATAAATGTTGTTAATAACACTGATCAAAGTACAGTTATTATAAATGTTGTAATAACACTGATCAAAGTACAGTTATTATAAATGTTGTAATAACACTGATCAAAGTACAGTTATTATAAATGTTGTAATAACACTGATCAAAGTACAGTTATTATAAATGTTGTAATAACACTGATCAAAGTACAGTTATTATAAATGTTGTAATAACACTGATCAAAGTACAGTTATTATAAATGTTGTAATAACACTGATCAAAGTACAGTTATTATAAATGTTGTTATAACACTGATCAAAGTACAGTTATTATAAATGTTGTTATAACACTGATCAAAGTACAGTTATTATAAATGTTGTAATAACACTGATCAAAGTACAGTTATTATAAATGTTGTTATAACACTGATCAAAGTACAGTTATTATAATGTTGTAATAACACTGATCAAAGTACAGTTATTATAAATGTTGTAATAACACTGATCAAAGTACAGTTATTATAAATGTTGTAATAACACTGATCAAAGTACAGTTATTATAAATGTTGTAATAAACACACTGATCAAAGTACAGTTATTATAAATGTTGTAATAACACTGATCAAAGTACAGTTATTATAAATGTTGTAATAACACTGATCAAAGTACAGTTATTATAAATGTTGTAATAACACTGATCAAAGTACAGTTATTATAAATGTTGTAATAACACTGATCAAAGTACAGTTATTATAAATGTTGTAATAACACTGATCAAAGTACAGTTATTATAAATGTTGTAATAACACTGATCAAAGTACAGTTATTATAAATGTTATAATAACACTGATCAAAGTACAGTTATTATAAATGTTGTTATAACACTGATCAAAGTACAGTTATTATAAATGTTGTAATAACACTGATCAAAGTACAGTTATTATAAATGTTGTAATAACACTGATCAAAGTACAGTTATTATAAATGTTGTAATAACACTGATCAAAGTACAGTTATTATAAATGTTGTTATAACACTGATCAAAGTACAGTTATTATAAATTGTTGTTATAACACTGATCAAAGTACAGTTATTATAAATGTTGTAATAACACTGATCAAAGTACAGTTATTATAAATGTTGTAATAACACTGATCAAAGTACAGTTATTATAAATGTTGTAATAACACTGATCAAAGTACAGTTATTATAAATGTTGTAATAACACTGATCAAAGTACAGTTATTATAAATGTTGTAATAACACTGATCAAAGTACAGTTATTATAAATGTTGTTATAACACTGATCAAAGTACAGTTATTATAAATGTTGTAATAACACTGATCAAAGTACAGTTATTATAAATGTTGTAATAACACTGATCAAAGTACAGTTATTATAAATGTTGTAATAACACTGATCAAAGTACAGTTATTATAAATGTTGTTATAACACTGATCAAAGTACAGTTATTATAAATGTTGTAATAACACTGATCAAAGTACAGTTATTATAAATGTTGTTATAACACTGATCAAAGTACAGTTATTATAAATGTTGTTATAACACTGATCAAAGTACAGTTATTATAAATGTTGTAATAACACTGATCAAAGTACAGTTATTATAAATGTTGTAATAACACTGATCAAAGTACAGTTATTATAAATGTTGTAATAACACTGATCAAAGTACAGTTATTATAAATGTTGTAATAACACTGATCAAAGTACAGTTATTATAAATGTTGTAATAACACTGATCAAAGTACAGTTATTATAAATGTTGTTATAACACTGATCAAAGTACAGTTATTATAAATGTTGTAATAACACTGATCAAAGTACAGTTATTATAAATGTTGTAATAACACTGATCAAAGTACAGTTATTATAAATGTTGTAATAACACTGATCAAAGTACAGTTATTATAAATGTTGTAATAACACTGATCAAAGTACAGTTATTATAAAATGTTGTAATAACACTGATCAAAGTACAGTTATTATAAATGTTGTAATAACACTGATCAAAGTACAGTTATTATAATTGTTGTAATAACACTGATCAAAGTACAGTTATTATAAATGTTGTAATAACACTGATCAAAGTACAGTTATTATAAATGTTGTAATAACACTGATCAAAGTACAGTTATTATAAATGTTGTAATAACACTGATCAAAGTACAGTTATTATAAATGTTGTAATAACACTGATCAAAGTACAGTTATTATAACTGTTGTAATAACACTGATCAAAGTACAGTTATTATAAATGTTGTAATAACACTGATCAAAGTACAGTTATTATAACTGTTGTAATAACACTGATCAAAGTACAGTTATTATACATGTTGTAATAACACTGATCAAAATACAGTTATTATAAATGTTGTTATAACGCTGATCAAAGTACAGTTATTATAAATGTTGTTATAACACTGATCAAAGTACAGTTATTATAAATGTTGTTATAACAATGATCAAAGTACAGTTATTATAAATGTTGTAATAACACTGATCAAAGTACAGTTATTATAAATGTTGTAATAACACTGATCAAAGTACAGTTATTATAAATGTTGTAATAACACTGATCAAAGTACAGTTATTATAAATGTTGTAATAACACTGATCAAAGTACAGTTATTATAAATGTTGTAATAACACTGATCAAAGTACAGTTATTATAAATGTTGTTATAACACTGATCAAAGTACAGTTATTATAAATGTTGTAATAACACTGATCAAAGTACAGTTATTATAAATGTTGTAATAACACTGATCAAAGTACAGTTATTATAAATGTTGTAATAACACTGATCAAAGTACAGTTATTATAAATGTTGTAATAACACTGATCAAAGTACAGTTATTATAAATGTTGTAATAACACTGATCAAAGTACAGTTATTATAAATGTTGTAATAACACTGATCAAAGTACAGTTATTATAAATGTTGTAATAACACTGATCAAAGTACAGTTATTATAAATGTTGTAATAACACTGATCAAAGTACAGTTATTATAAATGTTGTAATAACACTGATCAAAGTACAGTTATTATAAATGTTGTTATAACACTGATCAAAGTACAGTTATTATAAATGTTGTTATAACACTGATCAAAGTACAGTTATTATAAATGTTGTAATAACACTGATCAAAGTACAGTTATTATAAATGTTGTAATAACACTGATCAAAGTACAGTTATTATAAATGTTGTAATAACACTGATCAAAGTACAGTTATTATAAATGTTGTAATAACACTGATCAAAGTACAGTTATTATAAATGTTGTTATAACACTGATCAAAGTACAGTTATTATAAATGTTGTTATAACACTGATCAAAGTACAGTTATTATAAATGTTGTAATAACACTGATCAAAGTACAGTTATTATAAATGTTGTAATAACACTGATCAAAGTACAGTTATTATAAATGTTGTTATAACACTGATCAAAGTACAGTTATTATAAATGTTGTAATAACACTGATCAAAGTACAGTTATTATAAATGTTGTTATAACACTGATCAAAGTACAGTTATTATAAATGTTGTAATAACACTGATCAAAGTACAGTTATTATAAATGTTGTATAACACTGATCAAAGTACAGTTATTATAATGTTGTTATAACACTGATCAAAGTACAGTTATTATAAATGTTGTAATAACACTGATCAAAGTACAGTTATTATAAATGTTGTAATAACACTGATCAAAGTACAGTTATTATAAATGTTGTAATAACACTGATCAAAGTACAGTTATTATAAATGTTGTTATAACACTGATCAAAGTACAGTTATTATAAATGTTGTAATAACACTGATCAAAGTACAGTTATTATAAATGTTGTAATAACACTGATCAAAGTACAGTTATTATAAATGTTGTAATAACACTGATCAAAGTACAGTTATTATAAATGTTGTTATAACACTGATCAAAGTACAGTTATTATAAATGTTGTAATAACACTGATCAAAGTACAGTTATTATAAATGTTGTTATAACACTGATCAAAGTACAGTTATTATAAATGTTGTTATAACACTGATCAAAGTACAGTTATTATAATTGTTGTAATAACACTGATCAAAGTACAGTTATTATAAATGTTGTAATAACACTGATCAAAGTACAGTTATTATAAATGTTGTAATAACACTGATCAAAGTACAGTTATTATAAATGTTGTAATAACACTGATCAAAGTACAGTTATTATAAATGTTGTAATAACACTGATCAAAGTACAGTTATTATAAATGTTGTAATAACACTGATCAAAGTACAGTTATTATAAATGTTGTTATAACACTGATCAAAGTACAGTTATTATAAATGTTGTTATAACACTGATCAAAGTACAGTTATTATAAATGTTGTAATAACACTGATCAAAGTACAGTTATTATAAATGTTGTAATAACACTGATCAAAGTACAGTTATTATAAATGTTGTAATAACACTGATCAAAGTACAGTTATTATAAATGTTGTTATAACACTGATCAAAGTACAACAGTATTATAAATGTTGTTATAACACTGATCAAGGTACAGTTATTATAATTGTTGTAATAACACTGATCAAAGTACAGTTATTATAAATGTTGTTATAACACTGATCAAAGTACAGTTATTATAAATGTTGTAATAACACTGATCAAAGTACAGTTATTATAAATGTTGTAATAACACTGATCAAAGTACAGTTATTATAAATGTTGTAATAACACTGATCAAAGTACAGTTATTATAAATGTTGTAATAACACTGATCAAAGTACAGTTATTATAAATGTTGTTATAACACTGATCAAAGTACAGTTATTATAAATGTTGTTATAACACTGATCAAAGTACAGTTATTATAACTGTTGTAATAACACTGATCAAAGTACAGTTATTATAAATGTTGTTATAACACTGATCAAAGTACAGTTATTATAAATAATGTTATAACACTGATCAAAGTACAGTTATTATAAATGTTGTAATAACACTGATCAAAGTACAGTTATTATAAATGTTGTAATAACACTGATCAAAGTACAGTTATTATAAATGTTGTTATAACACTGATCAAAGTACAGTTATTATAAATGTTGTAATAACACTGATCAAAGTACAGTTATTATAAATGTTGTAATAACACTGATCAAAGTACAGTTATTATAAATGTTGTAATAACACTGATCAAAGTACAGTTATTATAAATGTTGTAATAACACTGATCAAAGTACAGTTATTATAAATGTTGTAATAACACTGATCAAAGTACAGTTATTATAAATGTTGTTATAACGCTGATCAAATACACAGTACAGTTATTATAAATGTTGTAATAACACTGATCAAAGTACAGTTATTATAAATGTTGTAATAACACTGATCAAAGTACAGTTATTATCAAGGTAAATGAATAATTTACATTTTAATATAGTTTTACATACATTTATAAGAGGCATCACTCCATAGGCACATACACACACACATACACACAAACACCCTCACACATAAAACTTTTAGAGTAAATACTTGTGTTTCCATGCATAAACATACTCATACACACAGCCTAGCACACTCACAGTTATAATAATTCTCTTGACAAAAACAATGAAAATAAATTTTTAATTCTAGAAAATTTAGAAAAAGAAGAAGAAGGAAAAAGAAAAAAAAAGAAAATAAGAAAGTAAAAGGATGAGGAAAATGAGAGGAAGAGAAAATAGAGGAAAGGTGCAGAGGAAAGTGGTTAGAAATGTATTTGTTTGAGATGTGGCTAGTAACATCACAGTTGCTTCGGATATAAAATTATAAAGGAACTGTCAGATAGCTTTGACAATCATATGTCAAGGTGGATAAGATTTATCCACTTACTCCAGGTATTGGCGAATTTTGTTTTTAAACTGTCATTCTGTCCATTTGATATATATTTTAGTATGTTGTAATACTCTTTTATATTGTTTACCAATGCATGAACATTTAAAGATTTATTAAAACATCTGGTCCTATAAATATATTGTTTAATAATAAGAATTATAACATTATCAACAGCAGCATTTATACCATTGTTCGTAAGTCCAAAGATAAAAGACGGCTTATTTACTGCAAACGGAATGTAAAGTACATCTAAAAGAGTCTCAAATTTTTGTAACATATTTTGCACCTCTTGGCACTCCCACATTAAATGTATTATTGTTTCTCTTTCGGAGTTACAAAGTGTGCACATAGGACTGGGCACAGCACCATATTTAAATAAACTAGAGTTTGTAGTAAGAATATAGTGGGATAGACGATATTGGAGCCATTGAAGTTTCGTATTTTTAGTTATTTTATATGGAATATTGAAAATTTTGCTCCATTCTCCGTCAGGAAATTCAAATTGTTCTTGCCATTTGAGTTTACCTGTGGCTACAGTGGTTGTTTTATTAAAAACATTATAAAAGAGTTTAGAGTCCTTAAAACTTTGGAGTACAGGTACTATGTTTGGAGGTAAAAATGGACGAACAACTGATGGAGTATTAAGGGGCAATGGATTTGGCAAACATTTCCGAACTGCTGATATTAATCCTTGAACTTGGAGGAAGTTTGTACGGAGTGAATATAGTTGTGAAAGCTCTTCTAATGTATAAAAGGAAAATATATCAGAATTCTTTACAAGATCTGCGACAGAATGAATTCCTGATTTATACCAAGTTTTGTAAAAAATGGGCTTACCTGCTATAGTTATATCCTTATTATGCCAAATGCATTTAGTTAAAAATGATTTTTTCTGCAACTCTAGCATTTCCTTAGCATTATTAAATTTATACCAGGTATTCAAAACATCTTTCCAAAAACTGTTCTTGCATAAATTACTACACTGCAATATATATTCACCACCAATATTTAGTAATATATCAATATCAATATTTTCTTTCAAAATCAATTTCCATTTCCCTTCCTTCTTGTACAGTCTTCTAATCCATCCTAATTTTAAAGAATTTATGAAAGCATGTAAATTAATCATTTTTAACCCCCCGTTACAATAATCTTGGACAACAATATTTCTTTTTACTTTGTCAGTTTTACTATCCCATAGAAATTCAAATAGAAGTGTGTTTATTTCCTTTATCACCTTTTCACTTGGATTTGGAAGAGATATAAACAAATGGTTAAATTGAGATAACATTAATGATTTGATAATGTGAACCTTACCAAAAGGTGTTAGTTTCCTTTTCTTCCATATATTAATTAAACTTTTTAATTTCACAATTTTTTTATCAAAATTCATCTTAGGCATGTTATCTAGATTTACATCAAAGTCAATCCCAAGTAATGTGAATTTAGTGTTTCCCCAATTGAGATGGAACTCTGGGAGCATAGTCTCGTTACTGTACTTCATACTTCCTATCCATATTATTTCAGTTTTATCTACATTAATTTTTAAACCTGATATATGTTTGAAGGAAATTAATTCTGTTAAACTCTCACTAAGTGACTTTTCTGATCCGTCTAATGTAAGAAATGTATCATCTGCATATTGGGATGTAAGAATATCAGTGTCATTTGTTTTAATTCCTTTTATATTAATGTTTTTCCTTAAACGAATTGCCAAAACTTCGGCACATAGTATAAAAAATGTATGGGGCTATTGGATCGCCTTGACGACAAGATCTTTTGACTTCAAAAAAAGAAGATAAATTCCCACCTTGATTAATTGTAGATGTGACATTATTGTGTAAAGTATTAAACCATCTTAGAATGTCATTGCCAAATCCAAAAAATTCAAGACTTTTCTAATATAATTCCAAAATACAGAGTCAAAGGCTTTTTCGAAGTCTACCATCAGGATCATCCCAGGAATATCATTATCTTCTGTAAATTTCATAGTATCATAAAGTAAACGTGTGTTCTCGCCAATATACCTCCCTGATAAAAAACCTGTCTGATCATGATTTATAAGTTTATTTAAAACACTTTTCATTCTGTATGATATTACACCAGAAGCAATTTTATAAGTTATGTTCAGTAATGAGATTGGACGCCAATTCTTCAAAAAATGTCGAGGCTTATCACCTTTTGGTATACAAGTAATTACACCCTGACGCTGGGTAACTGATAATTCTTCTTTTGAGAAACCAAAATTCAAAGAACGTACTACAAATTTACCAAATATTCATCCAGAAAAATTTAAAAAAACTCAACCGTAAAGCCATCAGACCCTGGGCTTTTGTTATTTTTCATACTTTTTAGGAAGCTACTAGCTTCTTTATAAGTAATTTCACCTTCTAGAGACTGAGACTCTGTAACAGTAAGTTTGGGTATATCGTTAAAATTCAAGTATGTATTAAGATCGATGTCATGTAAATGTATGTTCTCTTTATACAAGTCTTCATAAAAATGTCTGATGTTTTCCAAAATATCTTCTTGTTTCTCTATTATGGTTCCATCGTCTCTTTGAATTTTGGGAATAATTTTGGAGGTAAAATTTCGATTCTCTAGACCAAAAAAATAACTGGTAGGTTTTTCTCCATCTTTTTCCCATTGCGCTCTAGACCTTATCATACTTCCTTGTAATTTATGTAATCGAATGGCTTCTAATTCTTTTTTTTTCCTCTCAATTTCTGTAATATTAATAATTTCACTGTTTTCCAAATTGTGTATGGACTTAATCAATTCGTTTTCCTTCAAGTTTCTTTGTTTTTTCTTATAAGAGGCATAAGATATTGTTTTACCTCTAATGTTCATTAACAGAGTTTCAAGGAATAACTGATCATCAATGTTAAACTGTAAAACCATCTCGTCAATGTTATTTATATTGTTAAGATTATATATAGGTAGACAGTATTCTTTTTTTGTGTCTGTAATGACATCTTTAATTAATTTAGCATATTCTGTATCATAAAGAAGAGAATTATTGAATTTCCATAGACCCCTTCCTTTTTTAAAAGTATTAAATTTTAAAACTAGTGTAGTGATAGAGTGATCTGACCTATAGCTCGGTTCAATATTGGAAGAGCTAACATTAGGTAATAAACAATCACTTATTAGAAAAAAATCTAACCTAGATTGCTTAAGAGGATTTATTTTTCTCCACGAGTATCTTTTAAGATTTGGATGGTATTCTCTAAAAATGTCTATCAGATTATACTCATCTATCATGTTAAGCACCTTCTCCCTGGCATGTGGATTATTTATGTGTTTGTAAGACCTATCATAATCAATTTGTGGGTTAAGAACCAGGTTAAAATCACCACAAATAATAGACTTTTCATTTCCAAATTCCTCTATTGTTTTAGATATAATACTGAAGAAATCAGGCTCATCTTTATTGGGACCATATATTGTTATTAAATTCAAATTTACAGACTCAATTTCAATCTCTAAAGCTAAAAAATTGCCTGAATTATCTTTCTTAATCTTCTTAAATTTAAACTCAAAATTGTTATTGAACAAGATTGCTACTCCTCTAGCATTTGATTTGTACGAGTTGAAAAAGCATTCAAAGCCCCATTCTGTCCTTATTTGGTTTTCTAATTCTACAGTAAAATGTGTGTCTTGCAAACAATATATGTTGTGTTTCTTATTCTTTAAATATGAAAATACATCTTTTTCTTTTACTAAAATCCCCTAAGCCCTGACAGTTGACAGAAAAAATAGTGATGTCACTATCCATTATCGAGGATAAATGAAATGGTCTTACACATCTCACATATACAAAGCAGAAACAGGAAAGATAAGGTAGAAATGGGGCGAAAATAGTCTAGTAAATAACGACTGTACTGATTCACAGCTGAAAAGGAGAAAGACAGATAAAAGAAGGAACATAACGTAAAACAAAACGTGGGTGGTTGCAAAGAAATGGACTACTGCTAACTCGCACTCACTGTCATTCTTCATCCGTACCAGACAGGAAGCCAATAAAATTACCGGAAGTCTAATACTATTCTACGAAACATACAATTATTTTTCCGGATTTTTGAGAAATAAAAAGAAATACACTGTACCCCTTTTAGCAGATCTGGCTTTAAATAGTTTCATGGAAAAAAATGTACGTTTTTTCTTCTTCTAACAAACCGAACTTCAATATACACAGTTATATTGTGTATCGTACCATTCTCATATGGACCGTTTTTGTGTTGTTGTTTTTTCCGCACTGCTTCCAACCAGTAAAATATAAATAAAACCATCATTATTTTTTGTGCTAAAAGAACCTCGAATATTGATTTTACAAGTAATAAAAATTGAAAAAAAAAAAAAACTAACAAACACTGTATAGTCTGATTTATTATATAATGGTTAGGGGTTTTTCTCAAAATTAAAAAAGGAATACATCCGGCCATGTCAAAACTTTTTTTTTAATAGTTTTGAGTAGCATTTTTCGATATACACTGTAAACATATTTAAAAATCTGTATCCATAAATGTCTACAACTCAATAGCGTACTTTGTACATTAAACTGAACATTCCAATGCTGTATGATATATCAAGGATCCACATGTGCGGGATTTGTCAGTCTCTTTCAGTACCTTTACTTACTAAACAGCACGTACACGAGACGCCTATGGAATGGCAATAAATACCATTTTTCTGAACAAATATTTGTCATAACGAGTCAAAAGAAAAGCCAAAATTCAGAATAAATAAGAAAAATATTAAAAAAATATATATATATATATATATATATATATATAAATTTCACGGCGTATTGTCCTTCTCACGTATAAATCGTTGAGTACACAGATACTGTATGTATCATACATATACACTGTACAAAATATTTAAATTAAGTAAGTAGAGGGAAATAGTCAATGTAGAGTAAGTCTGATTTCTTGCAGAATTACTATTACCATGTACGCAATTTTCAAAAATGAACGATCCGTACATCAGCGGAAAGGGTTGTCTCGAGAGCATAATTTGACTAAAATATGCCGCTAAGTGTGAGAATAAAAATTATTGTCATAAAGTTCTTGTTTAACCTCTATTTTTGTTAATAAATTCTATTTTTGCTTACATGTGTACATAGATTTGAATACAATACATTATGTTCTAAATCATATATATGGGGGGTCATCTCAAAATGGAAACAAATACCTTGCGTACTTAAATGCAAGTTCTCATATTCTATTTGCCTCTCAAATTAAGTTTAATATGTTGATTTTTATCATATTAACATCCTAAATTGTCATTTTGGATGCATATCGTGTTTTTATTTCACTCTATTATCGCATCATAGTAAGGATTGGCTTTCTCACAATCAAATGATAATACATAAGGCCATCTCACAATCAAAGTACTGTACATACTCTTGAGTGTATATACATATATATATATATAAAACCCATAAGCTGAGTTCTTTGGTGAATAATTTAAACTTGTTATTTTATAAGAAATAGGTACATGATGCAAGATATAAAAGTTACATGTACATGTACATGCATGTATATATATTACTGCATTGTTATACACTGTACAGATGTATATACACAACTCTACCTGTATTGCACCGCACGTATAAAAATGACGTTACATCTTATTTTTATTATATGTAGAGTGCATGTATGTGAATTTAATACGTATAAATATGTATATACTAATTACACCATACGATTTTTTTTAATTAAAATTAATTTACAACCAACTACATACAACAGTTTAATTGGCTTACCTGCATCATAAGGAATATAAATCCACACTATACACTTCCTCACAGAAATCTTTTTCACAAAATAACACACAACCAACACTATATAATTTATACACCACCGATCGGTAAAATGGGCATCCGATCATGCCCTAGTGTCACATACCGATCATCGTAGTCAATTATAAGTCGACCTTCGTAAGAAGTTGGCGTCATTCAGAAGAAAGTTCTCTTCTAGAGGGGTGTCAAAACGAAGTTGTCTCTTTTTACCATTATGCAGAACTGCAAATAGTTTACCGTCCAGACTGTAGGAGGATTTCACACAATCAAGTTTGAAGGCATCGCGAAGTCTACCTTGGTTGTATGGCGTTAAGTCCTCAAAGATCGTGATCCCAGATTGTCTCAGATTTTTGCGTTCTTTGATAATCTCGTGTTTCTTTCGTCGATGCGTAAATTTAACTATAATGTTCCTAGGTTTGTCCTTGGAATATCGTCCTAATCTATGTGCAATGTCTATATCGTCGCTGCGTAGAGGCACTTTCAGTTTTTCATTAACAAGTTTCACCACATGCCCAATGCACTCCTCCACAGTTTCTTTTTCCGAAGGGTCAATCAAACCCGTAATCCTGATCGAATTTTTTCGGCCATGCTGCTCAAGATCATTGTACTTAGCTTCCATTTCCCTTTGGCCGAATTCAAGTTCGTCCGATCTCGCGGCCATATTGGATATTGCCTGTCTAAGTTTCTCATTTTCTGACTCTAGATCAAATATCCTACCCTCTAGTTTTTCCATCATTTCTCTGTTCTCTTTCCGGATATCGTTCTTTAGTTTTGCTACCACCGAGTCCATATAATCTCTAGTTATGAGTGTCCGGAGTGTCTTATTTATCTCCTCTAATTTATCGTCCATACCGAGGTTCTCAAAGTCCACTCCAACACCACTTTCTCTACTACTCTTCTTCCCTTTGGTTGCAGTTGTCGATGGGGTTCTCCTTTGGCTCATGATTCCTAAATAAACGGGTAACTTTCTCTGTATGGAAATCTATAAATCGGGCACCTGTCTGTACGTATATCACACCTGTAGCGCGTGCATGTACTGGTTAGCAGTAGTCACTGTGTCGATTCAGTCCATTGTTCCAAAATAAAATCTTTAAATCTCACATTCCGGATATAGTTTGGTCAAAATTCGTTTTCAGGATGATTCACTTAAGTTTCCTACACATGTCAGCAAGAAAATAGATTCTACATCCTTCAAAAAAGACACTAATAAATGGATATATATGCGAGCTCAAATCATCACCGATCCGTTCCGACTCGCTTGACCAAGCCGAAGTCTTAGGTGAAACTTTATATACTTATTATGTATACTGTTGACAAAATGTCAAACCGACAAGTGCCCCGAGATATCTGACAAAAGTGCCGAGGTGATCTCGGAAAAAATGCTGAAGTTGACTCCAACCCCAAGTGCCGAGGTCTTCAAGTGCCGAGATGTCCTGATACCACAGAAACTAATACCTTTTGTGGGGTATATAGTTGTGGCTTAGCGGAAAAGATATCACCTTCTGACTGACATTAAAGTCACCCAGAAGTTGATATCTTTTCCGCTACAACAGTAGCTATAAAGATACCAATCGTGGTTCCTTTTAACTCATCTCAAGGGTCGACGCGTGTTCATATATTCCAGATCACCCTGTTTGTAAATATCTAGATTCGTTTTCGGACAATGTCTATTTATATGGTCACCATCGGTAGGCTACTGTACAGTAGCCTGTGTTGAATATTATTTCGGAAATGCCTATCAAAACGAATGATCTGACTCATGGTAAAGCTTAAATATATGTGAAAACAATTGCAGTGATTTCAAAAAATTTGCTTTTCTTTTTCACACAAAAGTAAGTAAATCCAAATAACAATGTAAACTCACCGTATTTTAACAAGCACACACACACATCACATCCCGCGGTAAGTAAACAGGAAATGAATATCGTACTTACTAAAATTCAAGCTGATATTTAAAAAATATTACCGGTTCCAGTTTATTGTAAATATACTTTTCACTTTTCATCATAAAAATTATCAAATGGAAAAAAAAAATCTTTACTAAAAAATTTTGATAGCGATAAAAAATTTGCAGATGCAATTCTTAAATAAACTTGAATGTATAAAGTTAAAGTAATACAGTACCATGACACGATACCATATACCAAAGCAGGGGAGATAATTAGAGTGTTCCCAATAATAAAATAACAATGTAAAGCATATTTCCTAAACCCAAAAGTCTACATATTTATTTAACATAATTAAATTTTATACAACATATTTGTTATTTTAGAAATCCTGCCAATTTCATAACGAATATTCATACATTCATAATTTTTAAAACAATTTGTTGTAAAACGCAATTAGGGGAAAGTAGTCGCCTTTTACTTATGACACGGAACGACGGAATGACGGAACACCGGAACATACTAAAATACGGAATGCGGAAATGACAGTACATACTAAATTGCAGAATGAAAACGGAAGATATATGATAAAGATCAATATTTTATTTATTTCTTATTTTTTTTAGCTTGGCAATCTCTGCAAAGAACCTTCTTTCTTTTTTTAGCGTTTGCTTCGCTAATCCCAATACACTGTGGGTGGAAATCGTGATCGCAACCGTCACACACAACGTACAATGTGTGCGTATCTGGCAAACGACATTCACAATACACCGGTACAACGTGTAATCTTTTTACTTTGTCCTTGACTTTTCTGCTGCCTATTGTTGTTGGAAATAAAGATAACTGCTATCCTTTCTAATACAGATTTGGTATAGCGTGTGGGTTCGACCGCAGTTTCTTACGATCGTAACGTTGGGTGTGCAAGGGTTCTTTTCCGTAGGGGCCAATGATACAAGACTTGCAATAAGCGAACAGGCCACAATCATAACCGTTATTTTGTGTGAATAACGTCTAACGTCTTCATATGAAGATTATATCTCCGGATGTATTTATCATCGTACATATTGCCATTCTTTCAAGTCGTGGGACATTCGTCGAAACTTGAATCTTAAAATAGCAATTTTCGTCTAGGTTGACAATTAAGATTTGTTACAGTCAACCAATGACTACCTGCCATGTTCAGGGTTTCTATTTATTAGTTTGAATGAATGGTTCCCTGTCGTGCTTGGTAAATTCAAGAGTGATTGAAAGTGGATGTTTTGACTCAAGTCCTTTAATCTCTGGAAACTGTTGTGTCTTTATAAAGAACCTTCACAGCAGCTCCAACAATTGTTCCGTTTAGGCCCATCAATAAGGATTTGAGAAGATGATTAGACCTATCACTTTACAATAAGATTTTTACAAAAACTATATTTATCCGTCTGCTGTAACCCAAACTTCTTGACGTGTATT
>NC_091146.1:38716317-38719385 GCF_041381155.1 Argopecten irradians | reverse complement strand
CCGCTAGATAAAATTCAATTCTAGTCATTTAGATACATCATGGAAATTTCATCACTTATAAATCACATGGTTTACATGTATATACTTTTAGATAGTATATGATTTTGAATATTGAACGTAAACGGTGAATTGATAAAAATGAATAAACAACAAAGTCGTAATATGTTTCTTGAATATTAATAAAACAGTACCATCTGTGTGTAATTATTTTACCATTGATGACTCTAAATAAAAGGAACTGTTTTTCAATGGGACTTTTGAAATCAAGGCCTGATGTGTTGACCGTCTGACACAGCCCAAAAGAGAGCGACTGAATCATTATAAAAAATGAGGCAGGGTGGGGGAGGGGGGGGGGGGGGGGGGGGGGGGGGGGGGGGGGGGGGGGGGGGGGGGGGGGGGGGGGGGGGGGGGGGGGGGGGGGGGGGGGGGGGGGGGGGGGGGGGGGGGGGGGGGGGGGGGGGGGGGGGGGGGGGGGGGGGGGGGGGGGGGGGGGGGGGGGGGGGGGGGGGGGGGGGGGGGGGGGGGGGGGGGGGGGGGGGGGGGGGGGGGGGGGGGGGGGGGGGGGGGGGGGGGGGGGGGGGGGGGGGGGGGGGGGGGGGGGGGGGGGGGGGGGGGGGGGGGGGGGGGGGGGGGGGGGGGGGGGGGGGGGGGGGGGGGGGGGGGGGGGGGGGGGGGGGGGGGGGGGGGGGGGGGGGGGGGGGGGGGGGGGGGGGGGGGGGGGGGGGGGGGGGGGGGGGGGGGGGGGGGGGGGGGGGGGGGGGGGGGGGGGGGGGGGGGGGGGGGGGGGGGGGGGGGGGGGGGGGGGGGGGGGGGGGGGGGGGGGGGGGGGGGGGGGGGGGGGGGGGGGGGGGGGGGGGGGGGGGGGGGGGGGGGGGGGGGGGGGGGGGGGGGGGGGGGGGGGGGGGGGGGGGGGGGGGGGGGGGGGGGGGGGGGGGGGGGGGGGGGGGGGGGGGGGGGGGGGGGGGGGGGGGGGGGGGGGGGGGGGGGGGGGGGGGGGGGGGGGGGGGGGGGGGGGGGGGGGGGGGGGGGGGGGGGGGGGGGGGGGGGGGGGGGGGGGGGGGGGGGGGGGGGGGGGGGGGGGGGGGGGGGGGGGGGGGGGGGGGGGGGGGGGGGGGGGGGGGGGGGGGGGGGGGGGGGGGGGGGGGGGGGGGGGGGGGGGGGGGGGGGGGGGGGGGGGGGGGGGGGGGGGGGGGGGGGGGGGGGGGGGGGGGGGGGGGGGGGGGGGGGGGGGGGGGGGGGGGGGGGGGGGGGGGGGGGGGGGGGGGGGGGGGGGGGGGGGGGGGGGGGGGGGGGGGGGGGGGGGGGGGGGGGGGGGGGGGGGGGGGGGGGGGGGGGGGGGGGGGGGGGGGGGGGGGGGGGGGGGGGGGGGGGGGGGGGGGGGGGGGGGGGGGGGGGGGGGGGGGGGGGGGGGGGGGGGGGGGGGGGGGGGGGGGGGGGGGGGGGGGGGGGGGGGGGGGGGGGGGGGGGGGGGGGGGGGGGGGGGGGGGGGGGGGGGGGGGGGGGGGGGGGGGGGGGGGGGGGGGGGGGGGGGGGGGGGGGGGGGGGGGGGGGGGGGGGGGGGGGGGGGGGGGGGGGGGGGGGGGGGGGGGGGGGGGGGGGGGGGGGGGGGGGGGGGGGGGGGGGGGGGGGGGGGGGGGGGGGGGGGGGGGGGGGGGGGGGGGGGGGGGGGGGGGGGGGGGGGGGGGGGGGGGGGGGGGGGGGGGGGGGGGGGGGGGGGGGGGGGGGGGGGGGGGGGGGGGGGGGGGGGGGGGGGGGGGGGGGGGGGGGGGGGGGGGGGGGGGGGGGGGGGGGGGGGGGGGGGGGGGGGGGGGGGGGGGGGGGGGGGGGGGGGGGGGGGGGGTGGGGGGGGGGGGGGGGGGGGGGGGGGGGGGGGGGGGGGGGGGGGGGGGGGGGGGGGGGGGGGGGGGGGGGGGGGGGGGGGGGGGGGGGGGGGGGGGGGGGGGGGGGGGGGGGGGGGGGGGGGGGGGGGGGGGGGGGGGGGGGGGGGGGGGGGGGGGGGGGGGGGGGGGGGGGGGGGGGGGGGGGGGGGGGGGGGGGGGGGGGGGGGGGGGGGGGGGGGGGGGGGGGGGGGGGGGGGGGGGGGGGGGGGGGGGGGGGGGGGGGGGGGGGGGGGGGGGGGGGGGGGGGGGGGGGGGGGGGGGGGGGGGGGGGGGGGGGGGGGGGGGGGGGGGGGGGGGGGGGGGGGGGGGGGGGGGGGGGGGGGGGGGGGGGGGGGGGGGGGGGGGGGGGGGGGGGGGGGGGGGGGGGGGGGGGGGGGGGGGGGGGGGGGGGGGGGGGGGGGGGGGGGGGGGGGGGGGGGGGGGGGGGGGGGGGGGGGGGGGGGGGGGGGGGGGGGGGGGGGGGGGGGGGGGGGGGGGGGGGGGGGGGGGGGGGGGGGGGGGGGGGGGGGGGGGGGGGGGGGGGGGGGGGGGGGGGGGGGGGGGGGGGGGGGGGGGGGGGGGGGGGGGGGGGGGGGGGGGGGGGGGGGGGGGGGGGGGGGGGGGGGGGGGGGGGGGGGGGGGGGGGGGGGGGGGGGGGGGGGGGGGGGGGGGGGGGGGGGGGGGGGGGGGGGGGGGGGGGGGGGGGGGGGGGGGGGGGGGGGGGGGGGGGGGGGGGGGGGGGGGGGGGGGGGGGGGGGGGGGGGGGGGGGGGGGGGGGGGGGGGGGGGGGGGGGGGGGGGGGGGGGGGGGGGGGGGGGGGGGGGGGGGGGGGGGGGGGGGGGGGGGGGGGGGGGGGGGGGGGGGGGGGGGGGGGGGGGGGGGGGGGGGGGGGGGGGGGGGGGGGGGGGGGGGGGGGGGGGGGGGGGGGGGGGGGGGGGGGGGGGGGGGGGGGGGGGGGGGGGGGGGGGGGGGGGGGGGGGGGGGGGGGGGGGGGGGGGGGGGGGGGGGGGGGGGGGGGGGGGGGGGGGGGGGGGGGGGGGGGGGGGGGGGGGGGGGGGGGGGGGGGGGGGGGGGGGGGGGGGGGGGGGGGGGGGGGGGGGGGGGGGGGGGGGGGGGGGGGGGGGGGGGGGGGGGGGGGGGGGGGGGGGGGGGGGGGGGGGGGGGGGGGGGGGGGGGGGGGGGGGGGGGGGGGGGGGGGGGGGGGGGGGG
>NC_091146.1:38696317-38701317 GCF_041381155.1 Argopecten irradians | reverse complement strand
GGCCTAATCTACCCATCTGACCAATCACTGACGAAGACGGGGGGGGGGGGTATGAACGGGGGGGGTAATGGGGGGTCGGTCACAGGGAGGGGGGCGGTCCAGGAGCCCCCCTGTGGGGGGGGGGGGGGGGGGGGGGGGGGGACCGGGAAACTGAACGGTTCTCCTCTACCTGAACGGGAGGTCGGGGCAAGGTAGGGGGGGGGGGCACATTGAGGTCGTCAAACCTACACACCAGTTTGTGTCTAGAACAGTGGCTGGTAACCTACACTATAATTTTGAAAGCTAAATAGTAATCCCAGGGGGGAATACTTGAACATAAAATTTGGGGTGTCAGGGGGGGGGGGGGGGGGGGGGGGGGGGGGGGGGGGGGGGGGGGGGGGGGGGGGGGGGGGGGGGGGGGGGGGGGGGTGCGTGGGGGGGGTAGGGGGGGGGGGGGGGGGGGGGGGGGGGGGGGGGGGGGGGGGGGGGGGGGGGGGGGGGGGGGGGGGGGGGGGGGGGGGGGGGGGGGGGGGGGGTCCGGGGGGGGGGGGGGGGGGGGGGGGGTTGGGGGGGGGGGGGGGGGGGGGGGGGGGGGGGGGGGGGGGGGGGGGGGGGGGGGGGGGGGGGGGGGGGGGGGGGGGGGGAAAGTACTCGGGGGGGGGGGGGGGTTTATATACCGGTCGGGGGGGGGGGGGGGGGGGGGGGGGGGGGGTATAACTCTGATAAATAACATCTGCTGAAAACTTGAGTTTTGATCCATTTGTAGGGGCTGATAAATAACATCTGCCAGGCACTTAAGGTATTCAACCTTGGTTTGGGGGGGGGGGGGGGGGGGGGGGGGGGGGGGGGGGGGGGGGGGGGGGGGGGGGGGGGGGGGGGGGGGGGGGGGGGGGGGGGGGGGGGGGGGGGGGGGGGGGGGGGGGGGGGGGGGGGGGTGGGGGGGGGGGGGGGGGGGGGGGGGGTGGGGGATCAACCTTGGGGGGGGTTTGAAGAAAATGCAGATTGACCAATTGTATATGCTAAATGGACCAGGGGGGGTGGGGGGGGGGGCCCTAGGGGAACCTACATATGGGGGGGGGGGGGGGGGGGGGTACTTTCTGAGGGGGGGGGGTAACAAGGGGGGGGGGGGGGGGGGGGATGGGGGGGGGGGGGGGGGGATGGGGCTAAAAATGGGGAATTATTATCTGAATATTGGGGGGGGGGGGGGGCAGGGGGGGGGGATAATAAAATAATGGGGGGGGGGTGTGTGTGGTGTGTGTGTGTGTGTTGTGGGTGTGTGTGGGGGGGGGGGGTATATATGTATGGGGTGGGGGGGGGGGGCTTTTCCAAGTCTTCCACATCAGTGCCATCAGAAATAAAACAAAGGGGGGGTAAAATATAGTTTCCATTGGGGGGGGGGGGGGGGGGGGGGGGGGGGGGGGGATAAAAATATAAAAATGTAGGGGACACCACAACACATAAGTCTTCTTCACAACCGTCTAATGGGTTATTTCTAATGGGGGGGGGGGGGGGGGGGGGGGGGGGTCGTTACATGGCTACATGATCAGGACTCAGTGGGATAAAACAAACATTTGGCACAAAATCATACACAGAGTAACACACCTAAACATCCTCAATGACTTTCTTGTTGTCTTTAGTTGGGGGGGGGGGGGGAATTTTTTTCTGATTTTTTGGGGGGGGTTAAACAGGGGGGGGGGGGAAAATTCAAGGGGAATCCCAGTGGGATTTGGGGGGGATCTGACCCTCTTACTGGGATCCCAGTGGGATCTGGGGGGGGGGGGGGGGGGGGGGGGGGATCTGACCCTCTTACTGGGATCCCAGGGGGATCTGACCATCTTACTGGGGGGGGGGTGGGGGGGGGGGGGGGGGGGGGGATCCCAGGGGGGGGGGTCCCTCTTACTGGGGGGGGGGGGGGATCTGGGGGGGGGGGGGGGATCCCAGTGGGATTTGGGGGGGGGGGGGGGGGGGTGGGGGGGGGGGGGGGGGGGGGATCCCAGGGGGATTTGGGGGGGATCTGACCCTCTTACTGGGATCTCAGTGGGATTTGTCCCTCTTACTGGGGGGGGGGGGGGATTTGTCCCTCTTACTGGGGGGGGGGTGGGATCTGACCATCTTACTGGGGGGGGGGTGGGATCTGTCCCTCTTACTGGGGGGGGGGGGGATTTGGGGGGGGGGGGGGGATCCCAGTGGGATTTGGGGGGGGGGGGTCACTCTTACTGGGATCCCGGGGGGGGGGGGGGGGGGGGGGGGGGGGGGGGGGGGGGGGAACCATTGGGGGGGGGGGGGGGGGGGGGGGGGGGGGGGTTAGGGGGGGGGGGGGGGGGGGGGGGGGGGGGGGGGGTAGGGGGGGTTAATGGGGCATTTGTTTGTGAATTGGGGGGGGGGGAGAGGGGGGGGGGCAATGTTGTTTTTTAAATTTGGGGGGGGGGGGGGGGGGGGGGGGAGGGGGGGGGTGCTGGGGGGGGGGGATTGGGGGGGGGGTTTTCTCTGGGGCAATTCTAAGTTGTATAACTTGTGCCTAATTCCTTTTCACTTAAATATGTTTAAACTCTAAGGGGGGGGGGGGGGGGGGGGGGGGGGGGGGTGGGGGGGGGGGGGGGGGGGGGGGGGGGGGGGGGGGAATAAAGCTAGTGTAACTCAAAATTCAATAAATGACCATGAAGGGGGGCTGTGGTCTGTCATTTCACATTTGTTACAGGGGGGGGGTATTATGTTATGGGGGGTTATTTCTGGGGGGGGGGGGGGGGGGGGGGGGGGATATACATAAGGCATGAAAAACAAGAATTTTACACTGCATAAACTAATGGGGGGGGGGCATCCTACATGGGGGTTTCCACTGGGGTGATGGATTCAATACATTACTGACGGGGGGGGGGGGGGTCAAATGGGGGGGGGGTTACAGGGGGGGGGGGGGGGGGGGGGGGGGGGGGGGGGGTAAAATATCAAATTTCTTTGTTCATTGAGAAAGCAAAAATTATTTATGATCAATATTGGGGGGGATATGTGGGGGGGGGGGGGGGGGGGGTGGGGGGGGGGGGGGTCGCATTTTTCTCTTGGGGGGGGGGAGTTAATGGGGGGGGGGGGGAGGGGGGGGGGGGATTGACCATAGGGGGGGGGGGGGGATCACATACTGACCATAGGTCTTCTATAGAGATCACATACTGGGGGGGGGTCTTCTATAGGGATGGAACATACTGGGGGGGGGTCTTCTATAGAGGGGGGGGACTGACCATAAGTGGGGGGGGGAGATCACATACTGGGGGGGGGTCTTCTATAGGATCACATACTGGGGGGGGGGGGGGGGGGGGGGGGGGGGGGGGGGGGGGGGGGTCTTCTATAGAGATCACAGACTGGGGGGTGGGGGGGGGGGATCACATACTGACCATAGGGGGGGGGGGGGATCACATACTGGGGGGGGGTCTTCTATAGGGATCACATACTGGGGGGGGGGGGGGGGGGGATCACATACTGGGGGGGGGTCTTCTATAGAGGGGGGGGACTGGGGGGGGTTCTATAGAGACCACATACTGGGGGGGGTTTCTATAGGATCACAGGGGGGGGGGTCTTCTATAGAGATCACATACTGGGGGGGGGTCTTCTATAGGGATCACAGGTGGGGGGGGGGGGGGGGGGGGGGGGGATCACACATACTGGGGGGGGGGGGGGGGGGGGGATCAGGGGGGGGGGGGGGGGGGGGTGTTCTATAGAGGGGGGGGGGGGGGGGGGGGGGGGGGGGGGGGGGGGGGGGGGGGGGGGTGGGGGGGGGGGATCACATACTGGGGGGGGGGGGGGGGGGGGGGGGGGGGGGGGGGGGGGGGGGGGGGGGGGGAGGGGGGGGGGGGGGGGGGGGGGGGGGGGGGGACCATAGGGGGGGAGATCACATACTGACCATGGGGGGGGGGGGGGGGGGGGGGGGGGGGTGGGGGGGGGGGGGGGGGGACTGGGGGGGGGTGGGGGGGGGGGGGGACTGGGGGGGGGGGGGGGGAGGGGGGGGGGGGGGGGGGGGTGTTCTATAGAGACCACAGGCTGGGGGGGGGTGGGGGGGGGGGGGGGGGGACTGGGGGGGGGTGGGGGGGGGACTGACCATAAGTGGGGGGGGGGACTACAAACTGGGGGGGGGTGTTCTGGGGAGGGGGGGGGGGTGGGGGGGGTTCTATAGAGGGGGGGGAGTGGGGGGGGGTGTTCTATTGGGGGGGGGGACTGGGGGGGGTGTTCTATAGAGGGGACTGGGGGGGGGTGGGGGGGGAGGGGGGGGACTGGGGGGGGGTGGGGGGGGAGACTACAGACTGGGGGGGGGGGTTCTATAGAGACCACAGACTGACCATGGGGGGGGGGGGGGGGACCACAGGGGGGGGGGGGTGGGGGGGGGGGACCACAGACTGACCATAAGTGGGGGGGGGAGGGGGGGGACTGGGGGGTGTTCTATAGGACCACAGACTGGGGGGGGGTGGGGGGGGGAGACCACAGACTGGGGGGGGGGTGTTCTATAGGGACTACAGGGGGGGGGGGGGTGGGGGGGGGGGGGGGGGGGGGGGGGGGGGGGGGGGGGGGGACTACAAACTGGGGGTGTTCTGGGGGACCACAGACTGGGGGGGGGGGTTCTATAGGGGGGGGGGGAGGGGGGGGGTGTTCTATTGAGGGGGGGGACTGACCATAAGTGGGGGGGGGGACCACAGACTGGGGGGGGGTGTTCTATAGGACCTGGGGGGGGGGGGCTCTGGGGTCTTTAATCCAAACCTTTACTATACTTCAGGCAATGTTTTGGGGGGGGGGGGGGGGGGGGGGGGGGGGGGGGGATACTTGGGGCACTTTAACCTTTTGGGGGGGGGTTTTTCTGAAATTCACTATTCTAAATTTAGGGGGGGGGGGGGGGGGGGGGTCATTTTGGGGGATGTGAAAAAAGGGGGGGATACTGGGGGGGGGGGGGGGGACATGGGGTCAGTAGGGGCTGGGGGGGGGGGGGGGGGGGGGGGGGGCTGATGGAATTAAGGTTAGAAATTGGGGGGGGGGGGGGGGGGGGG